>NC_046171.1:30614587-30857087 GCF_011064425.1 Rattus rattus | reverse complement strand
CCCTCCTGCCGAATGGCTGTAACATGTCAGGTTGACAAAAGCTAGCCAGCACGACTATTGTGCTTATTGTCCAGTGAGGACTTATGGGAGAAAAAAACATGAGCGGGCATGCACTGAAAAGGAAGATGTCGCAGTGTTGTCTTTACCCAAGGCAAGGCTTTATCTCTCTCCTTTTTCTGATCTCTTTTGTTTCCTTGGTTGCTTGGCTGAATAGATTGATGGTGAGATACGCGGGTAGCTGGATTTTTGTTGTTTGGTCATCCTGGGTACCGTTAGCTGACCCGGGCTGGCCTCAAACTCAAAATGCTCCTGCCTGAGCCTCCTACGTGCTGAAATCAGAGATATGCACCACTGTGTCCATCTGCCAGCTCTGTATCAAGTGAAAGAACGAATGAAGTTTTCCATGGACTGGAAGGAGAGCTAATCACCGTACCTGGCTTTCTCCACTCAGCACCTAAAGAGCTTCAGAGGGCAAGGGAAGGTTTTGTGATTGAGATCATTTTAATGAAATATTTGGAAATTCAGTTTCATTATATCCCAAAATAACCTCACCCGTTTCTTTTTTTTTTTAATGCTGACCATTTTTTCTCAATTTACAAATTAAAAAATGGCTTAATCCTCACATCTGATACTTGGCTGCTTATAAAAAAGACCTTTCTATCAAAAGAGGAGAGAAAAAAAAATAATAGGATGTAGACGTTACCTTTGGAGCTCTCCCTCTATTGTCTTATTGTATAAGACTTGGAATTTAATTCAAGCATCGTTTTAAGCTCATTGTTTCATTTTCGAAAGATTTTTTTTTCCTTTTAAGTACAAAATCATGGGGAATTTTTCTTTTCTTTGTTCATGTAGCACATTGGCTCAGTTTTCTTTAACCTAGCAATTAAGTGCTTCTCCTCATAGATGGCTGCTCTCTCTCCTCTGCCTTATGACCTTGATGTGAAAAGTCACTGGCCTAATTGTCGGTATCTGTTGGTGTTGGCTTAGCACAGGGTGCAGTGTCCCTGTTAACTCATGACTACTACATGCTTTCTCTTTCTCTTTTTGGAGCTCAATTTTCAGACCCCTTTTCTAGCTTATGAAAGTTCTTCTCAACCAACATGAAAAGGCCTGTACCTTTCAGGTAATTGAAGTATGATTATAAGTGTAAAACAAAAGAGTAAGGGTTTGGGATTTGGCTCAGTGGTAGAGCGCAAAAGAGTAGCCAAGGAATGAAGGAATGACAAAGTTGGTTAAAGTACTTGCTTTGAAAGCATGAGGACCTGAGTTCAATCCCCAACACCCCCACAAAATCCAGGCTCAGCAGCACGCACCTTTAATCTCAACATTGGGAAGCTATGGACGAGAGGATCCCTGGGAATGGTTAGCCAATCCTAATAGTCTAGGCTACTTGACGAGCTTCAGGCAAACGGTAGTCCTTGTCTCAAAGGAGGTGATTTGTCTTCATAAGATTTATATTTAAAGTTGTTCTCCAGCCTCCATACATATGTTTCTACCCATACAGAAATACACATGTACATACATATTCATAAATATAAATAATAGAAATTAGAATAGGAAATTAAGAGTCACTTTACCTTATTTTTAACATTTCACTATGACTCTTAATGTATCATGATTTTTAGTCTGTCTTTGCTCTTTCGTTTATAATTTTATGAGTTAATTGTCTCACTGCTTCACAAAATAGCCACCAACAGCAATTTAATGAAGAATTTTTGTGTATTCATGGTTTAAAGGTATATCCTTCATGGTGGGAAAAGCATAGTGGAGGGAACTTGAATCCACAGACAGGGTTCACTGAGAAGTAAATGCTTTCTCCTGTTTCATTCAGTCTTGGAACCACCTTCATGGTATGACACACATTGACAGGAAGGCTTCCCTCCTCAATTAAGTCCTCTGAAAACACCCTCCTATGCTTACAGTACTCATGGACATGCTCAGAGGTACTGAATGGGTTGAGTAGACAGTGGAGAATCATAAGTACAACTTTGACAACTCAACCTAAGACTCAGACATACTTCAATCTGTAAGGCTCTACCCCGGCCCCGGAAAAGGCTTATAGTCATCTCACAGTTCAAAATGCTTTGTTTAAAAGTGGAAGTAAAAAAATAGCCTGAGACTTAAGGCAATCTTTTAGCCATCAGCCTCTCTAAAATCAAAATTTCATCTTACATACCTCCAGTATTCAGTGACATAGAGCAGATGTTTCCATTCCAAAGGGGGTGGGGGTGGGATAATGGCAAGGGAAGATTGGTCCAACACGACCAAATCCCAAAGGAAAGGACAAAACGGGAAACCCTATGGCACTAGGGTTTATAGCACCATCACTCTGAGATCCAGAAGCTTTAAAGAACCCCGTTTCTCCAGTTCGGCAAACTACAGCCAGCCCAGGTACCCTCACATTTTGGGTTGTTCCACAACTGGCGTCATCCACAGATGGCCCTAATAATGTTGGCCACTCCAACATCCTGCCAACTCCTTTGCAGCTTAACCTTCATCTTCAGAACTCCAAGTACAAACCAAGCCTCTTCATAGAGAATCCCACCCTGCCAAACACTGCTACCCGTTTGGGGGACTCTGATGTGTGACTTAATTACCCAGGAACCCTTGCATTTCGTGTGCCTAGAAAACCACCACGATGTGAGTGAGCAGCACTGCTGAGTTCTGCTGCCAACCCAGGAATAGGGTGGCATCTCTCTGCCTTCGCTGCAGTGGCCTCCGTGTATGTCAGTGGCCGAGCATGGGGAAGCATGGGGAAGGACTTTCCAAGGCAGGTCTTTTCCAGCAGAGGAGCCCTTCCAGCAGTGTTCTCAATTCAAGCTTTCGCCTTCGAAATTAATTTACAAATTTCAACTTTGGATGATGGGGTTTTGCCCTCAGAGAACCTTTCCCGTAGTCTCAGGGCAACACGTGAAGTTTCTTAGGTATGCTAATCTCTGGAACATTTTTAAGATCTTTCTGCCTTTTCCTGCTGTAAAGCTGGCTAAGTGTACTAAGAAATAATCACACTGCAGCCTGCGTGCTATGCTATCTTGACATTTCCTCCACAGAACAATTCAGTCCATTGTTCTCGAGCTCCGGGCTCACTCAAAATTTCAGGGCACAAGAACTGTGCAGCCAGATTCTTTGTAGAATATAACACAAACATCCCCAAGTCTAGGTCCCAATAGAATTTGTGGTCCTTTCTACAACATCATGAGTTGGGCCTCCTCTGTCCACGTTTTTCCCCCAAGGGTTCATTAACCTTTGCCTATGGCACTGCAGTGCTTATCCAAGCTCTCCACATTCTCCCATAGCCCTCCTACCAGTTTGAACAGCCTATGAGCCACATGATCAGGTTTATTTATACATAGCACTGCGCCCACTCCTCAATACCAGTTTTATCTACTACTTACTGAACTTGTTGCTGTGACAAAAAAAAAATTATCAGCAAGTACAATGTAGAACAGGGGGATTTGTTTGGGCTCTCGGTTTGAAGGCAGAATGTGTCATGTTGGAGAGAAGTCAAAGCAGTAGAAACATAAGGTAAATACATGGTCACACTACATTCAGGAATCAGAAAGCAAGGAATGGAGGTGTTCATCCTTTCTTGTGTTCTCTTTTTCTTAAGTCTGGGACCCCACTCAATGGATTGGTCCCAACCATAGTTATCAAGAATGTTTCTCCTCAGCCAAACTTCTCTGGAAACACCATCAGAGGCATGTCCAGGGATATGTTTCCAAATGATTCTAACCATAGTCAAGTTGACAGTGAAGATGAACCAGCTGAGCTTTCTATGAATCAGGACAAGGTCTCAGATGACAATTTTTATTGAGGCCATGGACTTAATAGAATTCCTCGCATGTGGTAATAAAAATAAAACTGGCTGGAATATGCTTATTAACTAAACAAGCAGCCTGTAAAAGTTTAAAGTATAGATAATATAAAAAAACAAAGACATATTAAACAATTAAATATAAGATCTAAAATAAATAAAACTCCTAGAAGAAAACTTAAGGAAAAAAACAATCTTCTTAACATTGCCCTGGCAATGATTTTATTGGCTGTGACACTCACAAAACAGCAAAAACATGAAACAAAACACACAGGACCACATCAGTCTTCAACAGTTCCGCATAGCAGAGGAAACAAACAATTAAGTGACGGGGCATAGAAATTATTTTCAACCTTTTGCCACCGTATAACTGCATAATGACTTTTCTCTCTGACCACGTGTATGATGGCATTCCTGTGAGATGTTACTGCTTGGTAGAATTATGGCTTCCTTCTTTGTGTAAGTGCACTTGGTGACTGTACCTTATAAGGAACTGATATTCAAAATGGTGACTTTATACAACTCAGCAGTGAAAGATAACCCATTCTGAAAACGGGCAAAGAACCTCAACAGGCCTCTTTTTGCAAAAAAAGACATACAAGTAGCCAAAAACGATATGAAAAAGACTGTATTATCTCTCATCATAGGGAACACAAAGCAACCGTGGTCAGATCACTTCAGATCTATGACAACTAATGTTATAAGAAAAAAAGTCAAGAGATTACTAGTGATGTCAAAGATGTGAAGGAAGGGGGACCCTTGTACACTGTTGGTGACAATATAAACTGGTATGGCCATCATGAGAAACAGTATGGAGGTTCCTTTAAAATTCAAAAATAGAGTGGTCATAAGATGACCACTTCTGGCCATATATCCGAGGACATGCCATAAGTCCTAAGGGATATCTATAATCTCACATTGGTTACAGTAACCAACATAGAGAAATATCCTGTGTTCTTCAGTAGATGAAGAACTAAAGATTTGCAACACATATGCAGTGGAACATTATCTTAGACAGAACATGCTATACATAGAAAGGCTTTGAGTGATAGCACGTCCATGTAGAACTTAGGATAATCGAAGTTCTTAACAGAACTAGAGAGCAAAGTGGCAGTTACCAGGACCTGGTGAGGAAGAAGAAAGGGACATAAACCACATGGCACTCCTCAAGGGGTTTGAAAATTTCAGCTAAAAAATGAAAGCATGCTGGGGGTTGGTGGCCCACACCTTTAATCCTAGCACTCAGGAGGCAGAGGCAGGTAAAGTTCGAGGCCTACACAGAGAAACCATGGAGAGAGGGAGGGAGAGGGAGAGGAGGAGGGAGGGAGAGAAGGAGGGAGAGACAGAAGAGAGGGGGAAAAGCATTTTGGAGGCTTCTTATATTATGTAGCATGGTGACTCTAGTGAATTACAATGTGGGACTATATCTCAAGAATTCTCACACACACACACACACACACATATATGTATATCATTCGAGATGCTGTGGATATGTTTATTGGCTTGATTGTGTAGTCATTTCACAATCTGTACATGAAACAGCTTATACATCTCAAATATATAAGGGTTTCATTTGTCAACAATACATCAGTCAGGCTGAAAAGTAAGAATGAGGACTTCTGGGGAAACAGTCTACAAACAGTAGTCAGTTTATTGACAGATAACAAAATGAAAGCTTTTACGTGAATCTTCATCCCCACCCTGCCCAGCCCTTCTCCTTTTCCAATGTTCATTGTGTTCATGCAGCTACAATTTCTCTCTAAGCTTGGGGTCATCAGTGAATTCATACCATTTTCTTCTTTACCATATTAAAAAAAAGAGGGGGGAAAGGTTTCTGTGATGGATTCCAGACTCACTTTTCTTCATTTCCAATCACTGGCACCATTAATAGTTTTATATATATATATAATATATATATATATATATATACATATCATATATTTCCCATAGGACTTAACTGAAAAGATATAGAGTTGGTACATTCTGATGGAAATAGAAGCTTTAGGAGCTCAGCACACTTTCTTGGCCAATGGTTTGCATCCCATGCTCGCTCTGTAAAGGTCACGCAGAACAACGTGGTCTCTTCCTCCACTACTCACATCCAACATGGTGTTGCAAACAGCCACAGACACTTTACCAACAAATGAAGCATAGTCTAGCTATAGTTTAGTAAAATTTTAGTTACAAAAAAAATAAGCAGCGATCTAGACCTAGTAGTCTTTGAATTACCAAGCTTTACTCTGGACCAACAATGGAAACACTAGAAATGAATGCCTACTTTTCCAAAACCACACATGCAAGGGTTTCTCTTGAGGCAAAACACAGACCCCATAGGTCAGGTACCTTTTCCACTGTATTTGCCTTTCTATAGCTTATAGTTTTTGAACTTTCTATCAGAAATTCTTTCAGGCTCTCATTCCCTTTAACACCTTGTCTTGTCTGAATTCATGATTTAGTAAAAGATATCCGATAATCACTTTACTGACTTTCCCGTCTCTTCTTGGCAATTCAGGCCCTAGAAAGCCACTGCAGAGTGAACGGAGGCTACTCAGGCCTACGGGATGTTTACATCGCCCATGAGAGTTATGACGACGTCCAGCAAAGCTTCTTCCTGGCAGAGACACTGAAGTAAGTAAAATTATTCTCCAAGTGTGGGGGCTGAGGCCCCCAAGGAGATCTTCTCCTCAGATGTCTTCGGGATGTACACATTCACGGTGCAGGAGCCATTCCAGTGTGGGTGTGTTAGGTAGTCATCGCTGAGGCAGACGGCCTGAGACTACACAGCGTGGTTCTCATAGTCTAGCACCCAAAGTACGAATGACCCCGTGTTAAGGTCTGTGGGTGTTAGAATCAACGGCAGTCCATACAGGATGCACAGAGACATACATGTGTCTCTGGGGCATGGTTTCTTGTGCCTCATGCTGTCCTTTTTCCCTCTCTCCAGGTATCTGTACTTGATATTTTCCGACGATGACCTTCTTCCACTGGAACACTGGATCTTCAACACGGAGGCTCATCCTTTCCCTATACTCCGTGACCAGAAGAAGGAAGTTGATGTCCAGGAGAAATGAAAGACATTTCCTATTTTACTCTGCTTCGTTCCCTCACTGCATACCTTAATAATTCCTTTCCTGGTAATATGATGAACTCTTATTGATTGGCAGAACTCTATGATTCTCCTAAGTTCTAAAATTGTTTTGCAGTCTTTTATGTTTAGTATCATGAGCCTAAGTGGACATCAATTCCTTGTTTCATTATTCAGCTAGTAGATCCGCAGATTCTGCCCGTCTTTTTCTTTTTCTTAAAGAATCTATTGTTTCTAAAAATTCATGAAGTCATGGCATCATTTTCATAATAGAACCGTCTACCAGTGACCTCTTGATTATGATTTGATTTGACTGCAAAACTTCTTCCTCCTCTATGAGGAGATGCTGTCTGCTTCGAGCTGTAATGTTTTGCCATGTTGCAAAAAGCCATAATAATAAATTAAGTATTAAAAAAAGCTTTTTTTTTTCCTTTTCAAGTTCACGTTAATTTGGTTTGTCTATCCACCAGAGACAGGTCTTACAACTGTGACAGCCTCTTAGCAGGTCTATCATTATTTGATAGAATGTCTTCTAAAGTCCTCCACTCTCATTGTGACTCAGATGAGAAAGTTGTCCCAGGAGAGCCAGCGACACTGGCCTCATCTCTTCACGAGTACAGTGTCTTTTTATTGGGTGATTATGTTCATGTTTCCTCACTTTTGATTTTGTCCTCTGCATTTTCTCTAAATGCCCTGTGTCATCTCTGTACCGTGCACTGCTTACCTTCTCCCATGGCCCACGACACAGCAAGGGGAGCTCCTGAGTTGTGCAGAACGCCTGGCTACCCAATTACAGGTTTGAAAGGGAAAAGACTTAACTTCTAACGTGCCAGGCTTTCCTTTTAACTGAATCCATTCCAAAGTCTGGTCTCTAAGAAGAGAAGGAGAATTCCATATGACTGGTTCATGGACCTGCATTCCCTCCTGGGTTCTCTTCAAGCAAAGGATGCATTTGCACTTGGTTCAGATCGGAAAAAGGGCCCGTCCCAGGTGCAGCTCGTCAATGTACTTCAGTTTGTGAAAGTGAGCTTTTACCCAGCGAAAGAAGCATTTCTGATTTATCTCTTCCTGTTCAGCTAAGGGAGACAAAAAACAATCTAATTAGCTTCTAAAGAGTATTAAATGTGCTTGTTCAGCATAAATATCTTAACTTACAAATAATTTGTAGGGATGGACCCACTCCCTCAGAATTTGATCTGCAGCAGGTCAAAACAGTTATATGATTCTTCTAAACCTTATTTTGAATTTCCCAAGGACAAACTTTGTGATAACTTGTGTTACCACACCTGTTCTTTATATGAAAGATCAAATATGATCCGTATGCACCAAAAAACAAAGACAATAACCACCTCAATTTTAACCTATAATCAATACCGTCAACAAAAAAAAATGATACAAACCCACGGATTAGACTAAAGTATATATTTCTGTGCATTTCCTTTATTCAGAATTTCTAAAATTGTCAATTTCACATTGTACAAGCTATTTTTGAGACATTTATCTTCTTAAATCTAAGTAGACAATAGTTTTATCTATTTCAGCTTTGGGGATGGTTTCAAAGATGCCACTACTCTGCGTGGCCCGGGTGTTTCCAGTATTGTACATTAGAACACGTCAAAATAAAACAGTAAAACTGGTAAATGAAAAAGATCGCTCGGTATATCATTATGGCTATATTACTGCATCTCTGTGACCCAGAGAAACTTCTGCCTGTGGCGTATTTCATCTCTGGAGGTCATGAACCTATGACGTCATTTTAATGAGACTGAATAGAACAGTCTGCCTTACCCCCTGACAACAACTTGATGGGACTATAAAACTTTTCCCTCCATGAGGAAGAATAAGTGGATAACAAATCCTTTCCCTAGAGCTCGGAGCTAAAATATTAAAATTTGATCATCGGTATTCTGATTATAATTTTCATTGTCCTTAGATTAGCTATTTAATTCATCTTCTTTGCATTTCGATCTGAAGGAGCACACACAGCTGGTGAGTATTTCTGTAGCGGGTGGGGCTTGAACGTCAGGTCCTCTGCGCCTGCGCCATGGTACTGTAGCGTTTGTTCCGGTTCGAGCAGGGAGGAAGCCGAACCACGAGCTACTCTGCCACTGGCGAGCATTGTTTTCTGTTTTAAAACTTGGACTATTTTTTAATGCCAGATCACAGAACACCAAAAATTTAAACAAGATAAAAGACAAATTTTATAGTAGCGTAATTGATTAGGCTTATATCTTGTGTCAATTTTAAGCAACGGAAGTCTCCAAATAGATGACGAGTCATTCATTTCCAACAAAGCTGTGCAATTTGACTTACATGTATGATTCACGCCCTTAAAGATGAGCAGTTAAGGTAGCACTCGATTTTGTGTTTACAAAACATGTTTTGGTATACTTTGTGCAGTTAATATTATACCTATAAGTTGTGTGCCCATTTAGAGAACTCAGTGACTTCTCTGTCGTGTGTATCCATCCATTTCTACATTGTTTTTGATTTGTTCATAAGTGCATTCTGTTGTTTCCAACTTTATATAAATCTCTGATGTTACGGAAAACATAATAGATTGACACATAATTTTTAAAAATTATATTTGTAAAATTTCTCTATTGTGAATAAAGTCTTTTAATATATCTCCTCCTGTGTCTTACCACTGTGACTTTAAAGATGCCCCCGTGTGTGTAGATGGATGAGTGTAGACAGTTGCAAATGGAAATAACGGACTCTACCAACAATTACACATCTTGACAGGGAAACGTTTCCCATGAAAAACTTCTCATTGAAAATAATTCTGCACACGCAACCTTTGGCTAATTGGGCTCTGGTAATCTCACCTAAGTTCAGCACCAGGGCATGCAAGGTACTTTTCTGTGTCAGAAAAGGCACAGAAAGTGATGTGGGTTTTTAACTTTGTGACTTAGTCAAAAGATCAAACTAGCCCCACAGAGTTCACCCTAAGACCATAAAATGGCATTTAATCGTGTTCACTAGACACTAAATTCATAACTGACCTTAAATTCAGGGGAGGGGGTGGATTGGAGTCTCGGAATGGCTGAATAGAAAAGAGAATTTAGCTGTTCATGGACAACCATAGGTTCGGAAGCCTATATTCTGCTTTTCTTGGATAATGTGGCCACCCCTCTTGTTCACTGTTTCTATAACTCATTCCTCACTGCCATGTTTCTACTCAGCTCTCACCTTATCAAACTAGTATAGCATTCCCATCAGCCTTTGTCCCTTACTCTGTCTTATTCTCTAAAACCCTCCTACATGTTCATGTGACTGGATCTCATGGTCCTTGCCTTATAAAGAAAGATTAATATAATTTCGGGAGCATCAACCACAATTTTATATCTAGCAAAAACAAATGGGAGCCCTTTGAGGTCATTTATTTATAACACGCACAGCATAAGCTGTGCTTATTTCCATGGTGGCCAATTTATTAAAATATGCTATAAACATGAATTTTATTTATGCTGATTGTCAGCCATCCACACAGAAATGGCATCTTGGCAATACGTCTCCCTTCTGATAATGACATGGATGCGATAGCTTACAAGTTAATAACAGTACATAAGATCAATCTCTTCAATTAGGCATAGAGTTTCGATGTCTAAATGTCAATCTAGCTTCCTAGATCATACTTGAAGCTAAGCGTCAGTGTCGTGGGGATTTATTGCTGTGAAGAGACAACATGACTAAGGTAACTCTTAAAAAGGAAAACATTTAATTGGGGCTGGCTTTCAGTTTTATAGGTTGAGTCCATTATTATCGTGGCAGGAAGCATGACAGAGTCCAGCCAGACTTGGTGCTAGAAGAGCCAAGAGTTCTACATTTTGGTTTCAAGGCAGCCAGGAGGGATCTGGCCAGGGTCCGGATCACCCTGGCCAGACTTGAACATACATATATCTCCACAGTGACACACTTCTTTTAACAAAGCTACACCTCCTCCAATAAGGCCACACTTCCTAATAGTACCACTTCCCATGGGTCAAACATATTCAAACTACCATATTTAGGAAACTTTATTAGAATTCTTTAACTGACTTAATGGTCCAAAGGTCAATATCGAGTTTTCCCAAGCTCATTCTATCCAAATGATCCAATATGTAAGTCATAATTTTCAAGGAATATTTGCCATACACCCAATGTGCTTTTAAAGTATTAGAACAACATATACCTTACAAAGAGTTTCGTCCAACTCTGTTATTTTCGAGATAACTTGTGGAGGGTTTTTCTATCAACAAGAACCATTTTCTACCCTACTCTGTGCTACCAGACTTGAAGGGCTGGTAAGATTTTATGCTAAAGAGAAAAACAACAGATCCTATCAACCACACCAAAGTAAAGGTGTTCATTCAGAGTTCACAAGATAGAGCTCTCAAGATGTGGGTTACAGTTCACCTAGAGCTGGACCTCATGGGAAATGCAGTCTTCACCCACTTTTTACAAAATTGTGATGTCCCAGAATATCCTGTGTTATCTATCCCTTTACGTACAAACACAGAGAACCCAAGGATGAAAAACTAAAGAGGAGAAGAAAAGCTAAGGAATCTGTGATTTATAAGCACGTAGTTCTGCTGTGTGACACTTAAGTACAATTTGACAACCCTAATCAATTTGGAAACATTCGATTTTTTTTTTTTACAAAAGCATTTCTGAGCAATGGAAGATGCATCGAAATCTTTTAAAGAGAATCATGCTGGACTTTTAAACATAATTCTTCTCAGGGGAATCTATATAAAATATTAACTCCTGTTACCCCTGGGGTTTTATTAAGTGATCATTTTGTTTGCTTGCTTCTCCGACAGCTGCTTTTAAAGTCATTTCTCAAACTGGTTCTCCATTCCTGACTCACTTTCCCAGAGTCCATGGGACTCCTGAGTTAGCTTTGCGTAAGGTCGTGTATAAAGTTGTTTATGGCATGAACGCCAAAGCGACTTCATTTCCTGCCCTTCCAGCTTGTCTGTCCCTTCACATTCATTTCCAGACTGATTGTCAAAAGTTTCCTTGGCATGCCATTATTTCGATCACTTTGAATCCCCTTAAAACCCGTCCTTACTTACTGAATAAATGTGCTTAAATCTCTGTCACAGATCCATTTAATTTCACAGTGAATGCAAATTACCATGGAATATTTGAAAACAATGATAGATGTATAACTTTCTAAAAGCCTTTCCAACATACTGAGATATTTTGTCCTTAGGCTATGAGTATATATTAATTCTCAGGTCCACAAAGAGGGGCATAAAATGTACTGTGTTGCAAGTAACACTTTCCAAAATGACTGGCACGTAGGAGTTTTGTTTTGTTTCTAAACTTGTAGAAGAAACAAAAGCACAGCCATGCATAGTTCTGAGGGATCTTCACTCTTCCTCTTGCAATCCTTGCAAGTCTGTGGAAAACAGGAAAGTGTGACTTGGAATCACCATTTGGAGCCAGCTACTTGGGGAAGGAAGGTTCCAGTTCAAGGATGGCACAGCTCTGGTTGGTTGTAATTCAAGGGCACATTCCGTAAGTGGTCAAAGGAGAAAGAAAGCTAAGTTTTTTTTTCCTCTGCAAACTTCTTAACATGCATCTAAGTAGCATCTCAGCGTCTTGTTACATGAACCCTAAGAGCATTTTCTGGTCTAGTCACTTTTCTTTCCATCTTGCATTTGCCTACTTGATGACTTTGTCATTTATAGTCTTTGACAGGAGGTGATATCATATAGATACACACACACACACACACACACACACACACACATATATATCCTTTAGTCTCTTTTCTGTGTGTAATATAGTATCAAAGGAAGAGAAAGTAGTTACACAGGAGCAGTGGGGAACAAATTTCATAAGTAATCAAAACAACCCAGTCCCACACTGAGATCCATTCTAGACTGTGTGACTTGGAATGAGCATCGTGGAGGTTCGCATCTCAGTTTCTTTGACTGGAAAATGAAGCTGTGGTGAGCCCAGTGCACCTGCTAGACTGGGTACTCACACAAGGAACAGCACACACGCAGGACATCTACATGTATGCCAGGGGCTGCTAACCCCAAAATACAAGCTATCATAAGAAAAGGACTTGGAGAAAAGACAGCATCTTCAACAAATGTAGCGTCAGTCACAGTGGATAGCTACATGTGCTAGAATGAATCCAGATTCTTATCTCTCCGCCTGCACGAAGCTCATGTGGGTCAAAGACCTCAACATGGGTCAAACAATTACACACCTTGTGGGAATATTGTCATTACACTACTGATATCCTGAATTATATACCCAATACCCTGACTCTGATAGAGGAGGAAGTAGGGCATGCACTTGGACTCCTTTTCACAGGACAGCACTTTCTCAACAGTAATTGCTAATGTTGGCATTAAAAGCAACAATGGATAAATGGGACAGCATGAAAATAAAAGACTTCTTCACAATAAGGGATACCCTCATTTGATTGAAGGGGCAGCCTAAAGAATTCGGAGAAACTTTACCAGTTACATATCTGAAAAAGAGTATCTAGAATATATAAGTAACGAAAATAAAATCTAAATGGCAAGAACACAAATGCTTCAGCTAAAATCTGGGAGCACGGGACTAAACAGTTCTAAAAAAAAAAAAAAAAAAAAAAAAAAAAAAAAAAAAAGGTACTTATAGAAGTCAAGAAACTGCAGTCCAGACAGAGCATTAACCTGTAGAGACCCGGGTCAACATTTCTCTGCACCCAAATCCAGTGGGAGGGAGAGCTAAATCTTCAGAGGGGCAGACACACCTGGGAAGCCAGAAGAGACTACACTTTGCCCACATTTCTGACTCCAGAGGCAAACACCTAAGGCTATCTGGGACCCCTGTGCACAGGGGCTCCTGGAAAAGGTGGCACAGACCCTCCTGGTTGCCACCCTCACGGAGAGCTCAAAAGCAGCCCCCCACGATCAACTTGAGCCCCAGGACCACAGGTAAGACCAACTTTTCTGCTCCAAGAGACATGCCTGGTGGACTCAGGACACATGCCCACAGGAATAGCTGAAGACCAGTAGACAGGAAAGACTACACGCCTGAAAGCAGAACACTCTACTCCCATAAATGGCTGAAAGAAAACAGGAAAAGAGGTCTACAGCACTCCTGACACACAGGCTTATAGGACAGTCTAGCCACTATCAGAAATAGCAGAACAAAGTAACACCAGAGATAATCTGATGGTGAGGGGCAAGCTCAGGAAACCAAGCAACAGAAACCAAGACTACATGGCATCATTGGAGCCCAATTCTCCCACCAAAGCAAACACTGAATATCCAAACACACCAGAAAAGCAAGATCTAAAATCATATTTGATCATGATGCTGGAGGACTTCAAGAAAGACATGAAGAACTCCCTTAGAGAAACACAGGAAAACATAAATAAACAAGTAGAAGCCTATAGAGAGGAATCACAAAAATTTCTGAAAGAATTCCAGGAAAACACAATCAAACAGGTGAAGAAATTAAAAATGGAAATAGAAGCAATGAAGAAAGAACACAGGGAAACAACCCTGGATATAGAAAACAAAAGGAAGAGACAAGGAGCCGTAGATACAAGCATCACCAACAGAATACAAGAGATAGAAGAGAGAATCTCAGGAGCAGAAGATTCCATAGAAATCATCAACACAACTGTCAAAGATAATGTAAAACGGAAAAAGCTACTGGTCCAAAACATACAGGAAATTCAGGACTCAATGAGAAGATCAAACCTAAGGATAATAGGTATAGAAGACAGTGAAGACTCCCAGCTCAAAGGACCAGTAAATATCTTCAACAAAATCATAGAAGAAAACTACCCTAACCTAAAGAAAGAGATGCCCATAAACATACAAGAAGCCTACAGAACTCCAAATAGATTGGACCAGAAAAGAAACACCTCCCGTCACATAATAGTCAAAACACCAAATGCACAAAATAAGGAAAGAATATTAAAAGCAGTGAGGGAAAACGGTCAAGTAACATATAAAGGCAGACCTATCAGAATCACACCAGACTTCTCACCAGAGACTATGAAAGGCAGAACATCCTGAACAGATGTCATACAGACCCTAAGAGAACACAAATGCCAGCCCAGGTTAATGTATCCTGCAAAACTCTCAATTAATGTAGATGGAGAAACCAAGATATTCCATGACAAAACCAAATTTACACAATATCTTTCTACAAATCGAGCACTACAAAGGATAATAAATGGTAAAGCCCAACACAAGGAGGCAAGCTACACCCTAGAAAAAGCAAGAAACTAATCGTCTCGCAACAAAACAAAGAGAAGAAAAGCACACAAACATAACCTCACATCCAAATATGAATATAACAGGAAGCAATAATCACTATTCCTTAATATCTCTCAACATCAATGGCCTCAACTCCCCAATAAAAAGACATAGATTAACAAACTGGATACGCAGAATGAGGACCCTGCCTTCTATTTGCCCTACAGGAAACACACCTCAGAGACAAAGACAGACACTACCTCAGAGTGAAAGGCTGGAAAACAACTTTCCAAGCAAATGGTCTGAAGAAGCAAGCTGGAGTAGCCATTCTAATATCAAATAAAATTGATTTTCAAAAAAAGTCATCAAAAAAGATAAGGAAGGACACTTCATATTCATCAAAGGAAAAAATCCACCAAGATGAACTCTCAATCCTAAATATCTATGCTCCAAATACAAGGCACCTACATACATAAAAGAAACCTTACTAAAGCTCAAAGCACACATTGCACCTCACACAATAATAGTAGGAGATTTCAACACCCCACTCTCATCAATGGACAGATCATGGAAACAGAAATTAAACAGAGACATAGACAGACTAAGAGAAGTCATGAACCAAATGGACTTAACAGATATTTATAGAACATTCTATCCTAAAGCAAAAGGATATACCTTCTTCTCAGTTCCTCATGGTACTTTCTCCAAAATTGACCATATAATTGGTCAAAAAATGGGCCTCAACAGGTACAGAAAGATAGAAATAATCCCATGCGTGCTATCGGACCACCACGGCCTAAAACTGGTCTTCAATAACAATAAGGGAAGAATGCCCACATATACGTGGAAATTGAACAATGCTCTACTCAATGATAACCTGGTCAAGGAAGAAAAAAAGAAAGAAATTAAAGACTTTTTAGAATTTAATGAAAATGAAGGTATAACGTACACAAACTTATGGGACACAATGAAAGCTGTGCTAAGAGGAAAACTCATAGCGCTGAGTGCCTGCAGAAAGAAACAGGAAAGAGCATATGTCAGCAGCTTGACAGCACACCTAAAAGCTCTAGAACAAAAGGAAGCAAATACACCCAGTAGGAGTAGAAGGCAGGAAATAATCAAACTCAGAGCAGAAATCAACCAAGTAGAAACAAAAAGGACCATAGAAAGAATCAACAGAACCAAAAGTTGGTTCTTTGAGAAAATCAACAAGATAGATAAACCCTTAGCCAGACTGATGAGAGGACACAGAGAGTGTGTCCAAATTAACAAAATCAGAAATGAAAAGGGAGACATAACTACAGAATCAGAGGAAATTCAAAAAAATCATCAGATCCTACTACAAAAGCCTATATTCAACAAAACTTGAAAATCTGCAGGAAATGGACAATTTCCTAGACAGATACCAGGTACCAAAGTTAAATCAGGAACAGATAAACCATTTAAACAACCCCATAACTCCTAACGAAATAGAAGCAGTCATTAAAGTTCTCCCAACCAAAAAGAGCCCAGGTCCAGATGGGTTCAGTACAGAATTCTATCAGACCTTCGTAGAAGACCTCATACCAATACTATCCAAACTATTCCACAAAATAGAAACAGATGGAGCGCTACCGAATTCCTTCTATGAAGCCACAATTAATCTTATACAAAAATCACACAAAGAGCCAACAAAGAAAGAGAACTTCAGACCAATTTCCCTTATGAATATCGATGCAAAAATACTCATTCAAATTCTGGCAAACCGAATCCAAGAGCACATCAAAACAATCATCCATCATGATCAAGTAGGCTTCATCCCAGGCATGCAGGGATGGTTTAATATCTGGAAAAACCATCAACGTGATCCATTATATAAACAAACTGAAAGAACAAAACCACATGATCATTTCATTAGATGCTGAGAAAGCATTTGACAAAATTCAACACCTTTTCATGATAAAAGTCCTGGAAAGAATAGGAATTCAAGGCCCATACCTAAACATAGTAAAAACTATATACAGCAAACCAGTCGCTAACATTAAACTAAATGGAGAGAAACTTGAAGCAATCCCACTAAAATCAGGGATTAGACAAGGCTGCCCACTCTCTCCCTACTTATTCAATATAGTTCTTGAAGTTCTAGCCAGAGCAATCAGACAACAAAAGGAGATCAAGGAGATATAGAATGGAAAAGAAGGAGTCAAAATATCACTATTTGCAGATGATATGATAGTATATTTAAGTGATCCCGAAAGTTCCTCCAGATTACTACTAAACCTGATAAACACCTTCAGCAAAGTGGCTGTGTATAAAATTAACTCAAATAAATTAGTAGCATTCCTCTACACAAAAGAGAAACAAGCCGAGAAAGAAATTAGGGAAACGACACCCTTCATAATAATCCCAAATAATATAAAATACCTCGGTGTGACTTTAACCAAGCAAGTAAAAGATTTGTATGATAAGAACTTCAAGCCTCTGAAGAAAGAAATTGAAGAAAATCTCAGAAGATGGAAAGATCTCCCATGCTCATGGATTGGCAGGATTAACATAGTAAAAATGGCCATTTTACCAAAAGCAATCTACAGATTCAATGCAATCCCCATCAAAATACCAATCCAATTCTTCAGAGAGCTAGACAGAACAATTTGTAAATTCATCTGGAATAACAAAAAACCCAGGATAGCTAAAACTATCCTCAACAATAAAAGAACTTCAGGGAAATCACTAGCCCTGAACTCAAGCAGTATTACAGAGCAATAGTGATAAAAAAAAAATGCATGGTATTGGTACAGAGACAGACAGATAGACCAGTGGAATAGAATTGAAGACCCAGAAATGAACCCACACACCTATGGTCACTTGATTTTTGACAAAGGAGCAAAACCATCCAATGGAAAAAAGATAGCACTTTCAGCAAATGGTGCTGGTTCAACTGGAGGTCAGCATGTAGTTTCCTGAAATAAACACATATCTAAAAGGAGTCTAAATGAAATTAGTATTTAAAGAAGGTAACGCCTTTCCTAGACACAGGAGGCATCCGATGCGGGCTATCTCTTTTCAATTTGTTGGTCAGTGTCACCCCACAGACAGCCCAAGTGCTACAGGCTATTGCCAATGCTCTGGTTGCCCTCCAAAACTTGACAGTAAAATGCTGTTGCCGATAACACCATATACTTGTGTCACAGGACTTGGAGAAAGCAAACCGGTAACAACCTGGAAGCTTCATCCCTACTGGGTAGCTTTTCAGAGTGGTAAAAGGTTTAAGGCGCTAGTTTCTATGCACCCCAAGACTTTAAGGTGACCCAAATTGAGGGGGTCTGTAAAAAGGAACTCAGGATGCTTATGTCTCTATTCCATGCCACATGGGTAAGTTGAAAGTTCATTGGTGGGAAACAAACTGCAATCTATTGTGTCCCAGACAGAGGGAAGAGGCCCAGGAAAAGGCAGTGCATGGCAAACAGTCATGGAACTTTGGGGTAACCTGAGTGGAAAGGGAATGGGGACAGAATCTCAGAGAGTCTACTGTGTCGCCTTTATAAGTTCACACTATGCACTATTCTCAGTTGTATAACGTAGTCTTGCGTGGCCCAGCTCTGTCTGTATTTAGGACTTGGTACTTAACAGCTGTCCTTCCAGGTAGCTGCTACTGTATTCATGTCTTGTTCTTCACGTAGGAGGCCCCATGGTGATTTAAAGAGTGAGAAAATTGTCATGAAATACAAAGAAACTCCCAATCTTTTGTCCAAAACACAAGCATAATCTTCGTCTAAACTGTCTCTACAATAGCACACAGCTCTATCAAGTGTCTACTAAGGCACTGTTTCAGGCTGAAATATTGAATAGTTATGTTTCCTTTAACTACAAGAAACCTAATTGTAAGTTGTTGCTGGAGGAAAAATTCATTAACTTACACAAAAATAGGACAGTTTCCCCCCTCTTTTTGTGTATTCCATGCATAGAAGCTGTTATGGGGAAGACCTCCAGGATTCCAAGCTGTATTACCCTGTTGTAATTGAGCATGGACGCCACATCGTTGGGAGCTCTCGTCAGACGCATGCTACTCCACTGGAGTCTAGCTTGCTTATTGATTGCTCGATCATTTTACCAATGACCATGACTGCGACTAGATGTGCCTGGTGTGGAGGACTCAAAGGACAACATCAATGACATAAATAGCCAGTGTCTTCTATAAGATTGCAACCTTTTTGTAATCCTTCCTGGTAATGAGACAAAGAATCCCAGCAATGATGGAAAGCCATTAATAATTACGTTGTTACATTTTTTTTCAAATAAGTTCAACTTCCTTTTCCCAAGCCAGCCTTTCTTCAGCCATTCTAACTGGTGACACAAATGAATTATTACAATTTCCCCCTAAGCCACCTTATCTTCTTGTCACCAACCTCTGGAGCAGGTGCTAATATAAATGGCTACAGAACAAAGAAGGAGGGAAAAAAAAACAAGGATTTGGGAGGTATTAATCAGTCCCTACAGAAATCTGAAAGTGACTTTTGTCACTATTATAAATCAATATACAGAATTTCTTTAAACACCACATAAAAACAGTAGAGTGTGTCAAAATCATGATTAAAAGGTAGATAGTCATAATGAATTTTAACAAGGTCATCAATTTCTTTGGCTGCTTGAAGAACGTGGTATAGATCACTTTCTTCTCCCTGGTCCCCTTCATACAATGATGCTCGCATTAAGAGAGGTTTCAAACTTTCCACATTGTGTATTTAGGCTTTTAACCTCTCCCAGAGATCAGATAAAACCCACAAAACCAAAAAGCATTCTTGGCTCACGTACTCAGCTCATTCTTTAAAGAGGAGAAGCTTTCGGCGTGTTCAGGCAGGAGCAGCGATGTCTTCACCGGTTTCGTGTATTGATTAACTGTAGAGGGCATTCTGTTTGAAAGGAAACTTGAATGCCTGTTAAAGTAAATGTTTTGTTCTACGTTGAAGTAAAGGGCATGAAGGGAAAGGGAAACACACCCGCTCCTCCCCCGCCCTGGAAATACAATTAGGTTAGGTTTCCACCCATGAGGTGGAAGCAACACGTGGCGGGAGTGAGGAAGGGGTTTATGACAGCGATGAGCTGTGTGGGTTTTTTTTTTTCTCCTGAAATAAAATACCAAAACCAAATGCCAATTCCCACTGCCCTCAGCAAAAGTCACTAAATGGCTCCCTAGTGACTTTTTTGTAAAATACTCATGGGCCTTATAACTAAAGAGAAAGGCATTTTCGAAACTTTTGTTTCTCCTGTGATGACAAATGCATTAAGATTCCTCGATAGAAATTGGGTGTACAATGCTTATCACCCTGTACAAAGCTTAAGTCCAAGTGGATCAAGGACCTCCACATCAAACCAGACACACTCAAACTAATAGAAGAAAAACTAGGGAAGCATCTGGAACACATGGGCACTGGAAAAAATTTCCTGAACAAAACACCAATGGCTTATGCTCTAAGATCAAGAATCGACAAATGGGATCTCATAAAACTACAAAGCTTCTGTAAGGCAAAGGACACTGTGGTTAGGACAAAACGGCAACCAACAGATTGGGAAAAGATCTTTACCAATCCTACAACAGATAGAGGCCTTATATCCAAAATATACAAAGAACTCAAGAAGTTAGACCGCAGGGAGACAAATAACCCTATTAAAAAATGGGGTTCAGAGCTAAACAAAGAATTCACAGCTGAGGAATGCCGAATGGCTGAGAAACACCTAAAGAAATGTTCAACATCTTTAGTCATAAGGGAAATGCAAATCAAAACAACCCTGAGATTTCACCTCACACCAGTGAGAATGGCTAAGATCAAAAACTCAGGTGACAGCAAATGCTGGCGAGGATGCGGAGAAAGAGGAACACTCCTCCATTGTTGGTGGGGTTGCAGACTGGTACAACCATTCTGGAAATCAGTCTGGAGGTTCCTCAGAAAATTGGACATTGAACTGCCTGAGGATCCAGCTATACCTCTCTTGGGCATATACCCAAAAGATGCCCCAACATATAAAAAAGACACGTGCTCCACTATGTTCATCGCAGCCTTATTTATAATAGCCAGAAGCTGGAAAGAACCCAGATGCCCTTCAACAGAGGAATGGATACAGAAAATGTGGTACATCTACACAATGGAATATTACTCAGCTATCAAAAACAACGACTTTATGAAATTCAGAGGCAAATGGTTGGAACTGGAAAATATCATCCTGAGTGAGCTAACCTAATCACAGAAAGACATACATGGTATGCACTCATTGATAAGTGGCTATTAGCCCAAATGCTTGAATTACCCTAGATGCCTAGAACAAATGAAACTCAAGACGGAGGATCAAAATGTGAATGCTTCACTCCTTCTTTAAAAGGGGAACAAGAATACCCTTGGCAGGGAAGAGAGAGGCAAAGATTAAAACAGAGACTGAAGGGACACCCATTCAGAGCCTGCCCCACATGTGGCCCATATATATACAGCCACCCAATTAGACAAGATGGATGAAGCAAAGAAGTGCAGAAGTGTAGATCTCTCCTGAGAGACACAGCCAGAATACAGCAAATACAGAGGCGAATGCCAGCAGCAAACCACTGAACTGAGAATAGGACCCCCATTGAAGGAATCAGAGAAAGAACTGGAAGAGCTTGAAGGGGCTCGAGACCCCACATGTACAACAATGCCAAGCAACCAGAGCTTCCAGGGACTAAGCCACTACCTAAAGACTATACATGGACTGACCCTGGACTCTGACCTCATAGGTAGCAATGAATATCCTAGTAAGAGCACCAGTGGAAGGGGAAGCCCTGGGTCCCTAAGACTGAACCCCAGTGAACTAGACTGTTGGGGGAGGGCGGCAATGGGGGAGGATGGGGAGGGAACACCCATAAGGAAGGGAAGGGGGGAAGGGGATGTTTGCCCGGAAACTGGGAAGGGGAATAACATTCGAAATGTATATAAGAAATACTCAAGTTAATAAAAAAAATAAATAAATAAAAAATAAAAAAAAGAAAAGAAATTGGGTGTACAGCGAAAGGATTAGCAGGAAATGGGAATCCTCTGGTGCTATTTCTTTCATTACCTTTGTACGTCTCACAAGAGTGCCTGAGGTTACTCAATCTCAAAAGCCAAACGAACAAACAAACAAACAAAAATGTTTTTTAAAAGAGTACAAACAACACCTAACCCACGGGATTATCCACAGACTGCAGAGGGACAGGACTGAGAGGCTACATGGTAGAACGGGATAACAATTCAAAAGTCATCAAGCAGAAGCTTAAGGACGCAGGCTACGCATCGGATATAAAAGTCAAAACGTGTGTTAGACTTCTAGTGGCCAAATTCCCAGCAAGACAGCCATCATACAGAAAAGAAATGGCAGAACAAGGCTGTATCCATGAAGAAAATACAGTAAGTAGAGGGAAAAGATATGAGATCCTCTCCCTGTCCTCTGCCCTGGTATCTACCAGGACCTTCCATTGCCAAGACTACCTGGAGGTCGCAACGGGGAGTCTGGGAAATGTAGTTCCTGCCTTGTGTAGCCACTCTAAGGAATGAGAGGAAACACCTGGCAAACTGTACAAAGTTAACCAGGGTTTTTCCATTTAGGTCTTATACTTACCTTGAGCAAGATAAACAAGCCTCGAGTCCTCAGCGGCTGAAAACTGATAGATTGAGCAATTTTATTGCTGTGATCTATGAGTCCTTTCTGCTCTGTAGAAAAAACACCGGATACTATTGAGCCAGTATCTTCCGCATCTCGCCGCTCAGCTTAACAGTTAGAAGGTACATTCACGCCTCTAGGAGAGTTCAAAAAGGGATATTTAACAACTGCTTTCAAGGAATAGGCTTCAGAGAAGGAAATTTACGAGCCCATAAAGCACTTGTTCTGAAGTTAGAAGGACAGATGGACGTAAAATAAAGCCCGTAGCTAGCCTGGCCATCAAAATGACCATCTTCAATACCCATGATAAAACTTCGACCACTCCTGCTCTGAATCGCAACTGACCCTAACTCCCAATTTTCTCCTGAGTGATGGGAGTACTTTGCTAAGTCTTCCTCTGCCAGACCAGAGAGCCGAACTTTTACGTTCTACTAAGTTGAGCATGAAAATGACAAACTGGAAATAATCGTGCCAGAGAGTTTATATCGCTTAAGGATGCTGACCTTACTAGGTTGATACTATTCAGGAATGTGCATCCCTGCATCTTTGTTTTTATCTCATTATTTTTCTAAGAGGCATTTGGAATATGGGTTCCTTATTCCTAAATGGGCTTCAATGGCAAGGCGTAACCTTTCAGTTGTTGCCTTAGAAGCTTCCTCTGCATCCTTCCTTTCCGCTCCTGTCTAAGTATTTACAAATGCGATTAGTACATGATATTGCAGTTACTAATTACTGGTCTCTCTCCCCCTACCGAAGAGAGAATGGCAACCAAAACAGGTCGTCAAAAGCGATTTAACTTTCCGAATTGGAAAACCATAGGTCAGTATCAGTGAAAAGTCACTATTGATAAGCTTATTAATGTGATTGCAGAATGGGGCCATTTAATGATACTTTTAGAGTACAGAATTTAAGTACTTTTGTCCTTTTACAAAAAAAAATAATTGGGGCATTTTCTATTTTTTTTTTTTTTTTAGATACAGATAAATAACAACTGAGATGCCCAACTTAGGACAATGCTTGAAACTGTTCAGGAAAGAAATTAGAACAGCTTTAAAATGGAAAAGTAAGTAGCTGGAAAATAATATGTAAGTTATGGTTTCCTTTTATAGAAAAATAATTATGCCTATTCATCTTCAACTTTACTTAGATCAAACACGATAAGCATCTGTAAACCAGTAAGAATGTAACTTTTTGACGTTTCCTCTTATTACTCTGTATCAATAGATAGCTCCCAGTATTTTAAGCATTCTATATATGTGTCTCTATAGCCAGGGGTCTTTATCAATACCTTTAGGTTCTAGATCAGTTGTCTTCAACTTTCCTAATGCTGCAACCCTTTAACGCAGTTCCTTATGTTGTGATGACCCCAACCATAAAATTATTTTGTTGCTAGTTCATAACTATAATTTGCTACTGTTATGAATCATACTGTAAATATCTGATATGCAATATCAGATTCAGCTCACCTTATATGTGGTTGTGAGTCACTATATGGTTGCTGGGAATTGAATTCAGAACCTTTGGAAGAGCAGTCCTCCAGCCCACACATGCCATTTTTTTTTCTCTCCATCTTTATTAACTTGGGTATTTCTTATTTACATTTCGATTGTTATTCCCTTGCCCGGTTTCCGGGCCAACTTCCTCTAACCCCTCTGCCTCCCCTTCTAAATGGGTGTTTCCCTCCCCATCCTCCCTCCCATTACCACCTGTCGCTCGCCCAATGTCCCGCCAGCAAGAACGACGCGCGGCAACAGGATTCTTCTGCGAACAAGCCTTTACTGTGTTACAGCTCTTCTTAGTGTTACAGCTCTTCTTAGTGTTACAGCTCTCTTGAACAGGGACCCCGAGCAGCCAAATCGCTCGACTTATATAGACAACAGTGTGCTATTTATCTCTCAGGGATTGGTGGAGCATGGATCACCCCACTACTTGTCCTCCAGGGATTGGCAGGGAATGAATCACCTCATTAGCATATTAACGGTCAACTGACACCTGGTGCATAAACCGCACATGTGCAGTACCGCTGTTCACCACTAGAGGGAGCCCTAGCAAGGGGACAAGCCTGCACATGCGCAGTAAGTCGTTTATATCCAGACAAGGCTGGATGTCGGCGCCATCTTTGTTTCGCTGCGCCGCTCTCTACATCTCCCCCTTTTTTGTTTAATAAAATGACTGGTCTAGATCTGGGTGTCACGTCAATCTTGTCATTGCTCCTGTCTTAGGTCGTTCTCATCCAAACTCGGCCTTACCCGTCATAGAGTTACCCTATCGCCACCGGGCCCCGTGTCTTAGGTTGGTCCGAGTTCGAGGAAAGTTGCCCGTCCCTGGATACAATGACTCCACATGACTGTGACAAAAATGATCTAGGGCGAACTCTTGATCTTTCAAAGAGGCCAGCCATATGTTGGGAGAAGCACCCTTTTTAATGGTGGTCATAGCCTGGTAAACAACCACTTTGTGTCTGGCATGTTCTCTTTTTAAACGGCCAATAAGCCAGAGACCTACTCCGCAACCCAGGAGGACAATAGCTCCCCGGGACAAACATGCCCGCCCACTCCTTAACAAGGGAGAAAGCATTCGTAATCCATGAGGTAAAGTCTTCAAGTGTGATGGGGTCCAGCCTAGTGCTGTTGAGGACAGCAATCTGCATCAGCAATTGTCTTGATAGTTGCTCTGCTTTCATGGACCAGTTTCCTTTCAGATAATTTGAGATTTCTTTGCTCTGTTGAAAATTCTGAGAAAAGTTAGCTTGCAAAGGAATAATGCATAAACCTCTAAGGGAGGAAACACAAGACAGCTGTGTCATATGATACAGTGCTTCAATTTGTTCTTGAACTAAATCTATCCTTTGATTGGCTAATAGAAGGCCAGATGACAAATGGGTATTAAATTCTTCTTGTATCTCTAGCGCCACTGCAGTTCTTTATGCAATCTGATTGACAGTCTCAGCCGTCTGTATTTGATTGGTCATAGCAATTGCAGCTGTGGTAGCTGCGGCAGCAGACAGCACAATGGCTGAAATTATGGCTGCCGTAATTCCAAAATCTCTTTTGGCTCTCAGCAAATTAAGAATAGGAAAGCTATCTGGGTTTGCCTCCACTGGGATTGGCACAAAGGAGGGAATCTTAACCATCACTGCGGTGTCATTGGTGCCATCCCAGCATTCAGCTAAATAGCAGACTACATCAGAGCTATTACAATTTAAAGCACCACTGCTTACATTAGTGCTTATCAGAAAAAAGGTGATCTAGCACATACTGAAGTACTATGGAGTACTATAAAGTGGCAGTATTATTTACCAAGAGGTTATTATATTGAATATTGATCAACCTGGTATCACCTTTTTCTGGTAGCTGAAACATTATACAGCACGAAGTTCTCTCCCATCAACCTAGCAAAGGGGGTCAGGGATATATATGACCCTTGCTCATTGGATAGCACCCATTGAAACCAAGGCCAGAGATTATGCTTGCCAGTCTTATTCTCAAAACAGTAGAATTGCTATGAACTGGCATGGGTACTGGCCAGGATCTGGCAATAGCCCACAGGGTGAGCAAATTAACCTGTATTACCATTCCCAGTAGTAATAGTAGGGTTCGTAGTCTCATCTTCAGGAAGAGCAGAAGGCAATTTTCGAGTCAAACGCTCAGGTACCCAAATTGGATTTTCTTGATTCTGTGGAAAAACACAAATCGCTCCCCTAGATCTCGAAATCACGGGATCTGGGCCACGCCATTCATCAGTTAAGACATCCTTCCACTTTACTTCTGTATTAGTTATAGGTGTAGTAGTAGCATGGCGATCCGCAGCAGAGCGGCCATGTGCATCCAGAATTAAGAAATTTAGAGTAAAAAGAGCTAAAGAAAGTTGTTCTTTTGGTGTTCGGCTGCTGGCAATTCCCCCTTTTTGTTTTTGTATAAGCTCTTTTAAGGTACGATGTACTCTTTCCACAATTCCTTGACCTTGGGAATTGTATGGTAAGCCTGTAGTATGACCGACCTGTATTGTCTGGCAAAATGCCTGAAAGGACTTTGCAGTGTAGGCAGGCCCGTTGTCTGTCTTGAGACTATCAGGCTTTCCCCAGGCTGCCCATGCCTCTAAGCAATGGCTAATGGCATTACGAGCCTTTTCACCAGTCATCAGAGTAGCGTGTATAATACTGGAACAGGTATCAACAGAAACATGAGCATATTTTAAATTTCCAAATTGAGATATGTGTGTGACATCCATCTGCCAAGTTTTAGCTGGATCAGACCACGAGGGTTAATACCCACATGAGGAGGGTGGTGAAATTGAACACAATTTTGGCAACTTAACACCACATCACGAGCTACAGCTCTAGAGATTTTAAATTTTTGTTGAAGAGTAAAGGCAGGTACATGAAACTTTTGATGAAATTCTTTAGCGAGATCAACCGGAGCAGTATGAAAAATAAACTCTCTACGAGTACTAGCATCCACCAGGGCGTTATTACTGGTCGTGGGACCAGGCAAATTAGTATAGGCTCGAATATGTTGTATAAAAAATTTATTTTTTCTGGCCCAAATCAAATTTTGTAATTCTAAAAGAATTTGACATACAGTACTAGTCCACTGAATTGGCCCTGCAATTTCAAGTGAGCGCACCGCATTAACTACATAAGCAGAGTCAGAAATTAAATTAAAAGAATCATGAAATCTTTTGAAAACTTCCAATACAATTTTACATTCTGTAATTTGGGGGGTGCCTGAACTGTATTGAATTAATACTGGTTCTTGAGAATCAACCATATAGGCACCTACACCTGTTTTGGAGCCATCTGTATAAATATCTAACGCTCCAGACAAAGGCTCTGAGGCAGTGATCTTAGGAAAGATCACTGGATGTTCAGTAAAAAAATATTGTAGCAAAGGATCCTTAGGATAATGATTGTCAAACTCTCCATCAAAACTACAGCGTAATATGGCCCAATCATCTATCAAGGCACACAATGTTTCTATTTGAGCTGTTGTTTATGGTATAATAATTTTCTTGGGTAAAATACCAAAATGCTGAATACAAGTTTTAACGCCTAACACAGCAAGCTGTGCAACAGCAGAAGGGTAATATTCAAGGGTCTTATTTGGAGAAGTATGGGGATAAATCCAAAGAAGTGGACCTTGTTGCCATAATACTCCTGTAGGCTGACGAAAGGTTCTCAGTATACACAAAAGCAGATCTTCCTTTTCCTTGTACCTTCTTAGCATTGCCTTTTCTAATCTTCTACTTTCCTCAAGGATAATCGTGCTTCCTTGGTTAAAACACGGGGTGAAGTAAGCTGAGAATCCCCTTTCAGGATCTCATAAAGTGGTTGTAAATCTACATTGGGCATTTTAATATAGGGTCGAATCCAATTTATGCTTCCTAGTAATTTTTGAAAATCATTTAATGTTTTTAAATGATCTTTTCGTAATTCAATTTTTTGAGGGGAAATACTATGAGGAGTGATTTTAGTTCCTAAATATTCTCCCATTTGGCCCATTTGAACCTTTTCAGGTGCTATGAACAATTGATTGTTTTCAAGCACTTTCGCATAAGCCGCTTCTAGGGTGCCACAATCTTCATATCTCTCCTTCTCACACTGAGCAGCCTCTTCCTCGAGATCAGCCTCATCATCCCAAAATCCAGTCTCCAAAACACTGAGTCTATCCTTCATGCTACAAGGTTTGACTGCCAATTCCTACATATGAACACATGATGGTGCAGTCTCCAATACCTCAACAAAGAGACATTGCCTTAAAATCTTATAGAAGCCTGGTTTCTAGGATCATCCCAATTTAGACCTGTTTCCCTAGATTGGCTCATGCCACATGTTGTCTAGAATGACTCCATCCAAATTTACCAGTTTTATGTCAACTTTCTGTTACCAATGTTACATTTTTTTTAAACCATATCCAATAACTTAAAAGCCAATAGTCCATAACCAAGGCATGTAGAGAATATTCATACATTTAAAACCAATCAGAAACAAAAATGAAGTGGCTACACATACCTTTAATATTTAAATCAATCACCATTTTTACCTTTTCTAGCTGTAGTTTTAAGAGAAACACCTTGTCACCTGTTGAGTCCAATAATCACAGTCAAAGATTTTTCTAAGAGAGACAGCGATCAGTTCCGTTACCTTAGAAGCTGGTGTCTTTAGGATCGGCTAGTGTAAACATTTAGCCAGCCCCTGGGGAGCTTGCCCAGCCTATTTAGGCTTCTAGCTACAGATGCAGGCTCCAAAAGCCAATTGAAACATTTTATTTATTTGTTCCTTTCTTGAAAGGAGTTAAAGCTACATCAATGGGTGAATCAACCAGCATTTAAAGTTTTAACCTTTTCTTTTAAACATGAAACACAAAACATTCAAGCAACGAGAAGCAAAACCCAGACATAAATTGACATACATGGATAGCTTGGTGCACCAAGGACAGACAATAGACACAGAGGAAAAGAACTAGATGGTGTTCCACCAAAAGGACCCAAACATCCTACCTAAAGAACCCAGAACCAGAGATAAGCATTTCTCCAATAGGAGCCAGCAAGGAGGCAAGACGTCTCCCACCTCCTTCTGTTCCCAGGAGAGCTCCAAAAAGTTTAAGCTCATTTCCTTCTTTTGCCAAAGCATCTGTAGAGAGTTCGGGAGGACTGTTTTCTCAACCCCATTCTTTCTCTTGTCCAGGGTGTAAACTGTCTCTAGTCAGGATCCAAAGACTAAAAGTATCTATGAGAATCGACTTTGCTTCTCTAGATTTTAACATAACTCTAAAAGAACACATACACAAAAACATTTTACCATTATTACCTTGACCACTTTTGACCACTACCATTACCCCAAATCTTTATCTTTGCACATGCTTTCAATTTCTGTGATCCTTCTGAATTCTGCTTACTGGGGCCTTTAAAATCTGTATCCACCACCTGAGTTCCCATTCGAGGGGTCAATACGAGTCTGGTGGTGGAACTGAGGTCGAGTCCTACGCTTCCCTTTGTTGCTCTGCGGGAGGCCCGGGACCCGATGGTTCTACCTTTAGTTTCACTTTCTCTAAGCTGTCGGTGATGCTTTCTAGATTGTCTGACATTTCTAAGGTCAAGGCTTTTAAAGAAGAATATATCTTATTTGTTTCCTGGTTCTGATTATCCTCTTTTTTTATCTCTGCCTTCTCTCTGTTCCTTTTATCTCCTTTTCTTTTCTTTTTTTCTTTCGAGACCTTTTCTCCCTCTGACATACTTTGTTGCTCTGCAAGGACCCTCTGACCTGTCCTAACGGCTCTAACGGCTTCCTCACATCGTTTATTCTCCAAGCAGGCAGGGACCATTCCCCAAAGAGGTTTTGGTCCGGGCTTAATCTTGCCGTCTGTGGCTTCTCTATCCCACACAAAGAAAAAAAGAAACAAAATTACCAGCCTTGCCCAGAAAGGATCCATAACTTTAGGTTTCTTCACAGTGGCTCTCCACCTAGGCCCATATCTTTCTTCCTCATACATGGCTGCCTCTTCCTCTAATTCCTCCTCCTCGGACTCTGACAACTCTTGCTCAGAGTCACTGCCAGCCAGTTCTAAGGCTTCTAATTCTTTTAATGGATACAAAGTATCCTCTCCGGATGACTTTGTATCCTCCGGGGCATACCTATTTTTCCTCCTGCAGTTTCTTCCGCCTTTTGTATCTCTTTTCACTTTTGTTTCAGTAACCTTTTTCTTTCAGTCCTAGCTCCGTTTGACATGCTCTCTTAAATCCAAAAGGCATGTTTCGAAGCCTGACATGCTCTTTTGACATGCTCTCTTCCAAAAGGGGCATGCCTCTCAAGCTTACCTTTTAATTTACCTTCTCGCAGTTCTGAATCCTCTTCAGCACACTGAAGGGTCCCTCGGCACCGGGCGATGTCGGTTCGGTCTCGGCACCACTTGTTGCGCCCAATGTCCCGCCAGCAAGAACGACGACGGGCAACAGGATTCTTCTTGAACAAGCCTTTACTGTGTTACAGCTCTTCTTAGTGTTACAGCTCTTCTTAGTGTTACAGCTCTCTTGAACAGGGACCCTGAGCAGCCAAATCGCTTGACTTATATAGACAACAGTATGCTATTTATCTCTCAGGGATTGGTGGGGCATGGATCACCCCACTACTTGTCCTCCAGGGATTGGCAGGGAATGAATCACCTCATTAGCATATTAACGGTCAACTGACACCTGGTGCATAAACTGCACACGTGCAGTACCGCTGTTCACCACTAGAGGGAGCCCTAGCAAGGGGACAAGCCTGCACATGCGCAGTAAGTCGTTTATATCCAGACAAGGATGGATGTCGGCGCCATCTTTGTTTCGCCACGCCGCTCTCTACAACCACCCTCCCACCAACAATCACGTTCACTGGGGGTTCAGTCTTGGCAGGACCAAGGGCTTCCCCTTCCACTGGTGCTCTTACTAGGCTATTCATTGCTACCTATGAGGTCAGAGTCCAGGGTCAGTCCATGTATAGTCTTTGGGTAGTGGCTTAGTCCCTGGAAGCCCCGGTTGGTTGGCATTGTTGTTCATATGGGGTCTCAAGTCCTTCAAGCTCTTTCAGTCCTTTTTCAGTCCTTCAACGGGGGTCCCGTTCTCAGTTCAGTGGTTTGCTGCTGGCATTCGCCTATGTATTTGCTGTATTCTGGCTGTGTCTCTCAGGAGAGATCTACATCCAGTTCCTGTCAGCCTGCACTTCTTTGCTTCATCCATCTTATCTAGTTTGGTGGCTATATATGTATGGGCCACATGTGGGCCGTTTTTCATTGTGGGAACTATATGCTGTCCCTTGACTATGGGCCTCCAAGATTCCTATCTGCTTCTTCCATTTTCTTTCTATTTCCTTTCCAAGCATTCGCATGAGTCTCATGGTGGATAAACCTGATGACAAGACAGTTATCACTTTCATAATTATTTTCTGAGCAACCCTAAGAATTTCACTTGGACAACTTTCTTGAGTAGGTACGTGCTTCCAAAGCTTTGTGACAGACATCCTTTCTAGCCCCTTCCCCCAAAGCTTTCGCTGGTTATTTCCAGGATATGCTGCAGGAGATGTGAAACCTAATTTAGTATATAATGAACATTAATGGTCTGTAATCAGTTTATAATAAGAAATCAGCAAAACAAACAAGTACTTGGCTTGCTTAACATTTAATTAATAAAATTATTAATTCTGGACTGAGTGTAATTAATTCTGACAAGACCTTGGTTGCATTAATAGGAACAAGTTGCTCAGAGTCATGGGGAAGAATGTCTTCTCTCATGTGATGCAAAGGGTTTCATACAAATATAATACATATATATCAACAGTATCTTTCCTGAGAAAAGTCAATAATGTAATGCTTTGTTTGGCTGGAACAAACAATAAGAAGGTATTTGGGGATTATAATCATATCCTCATACAATGAGTTATAGTCTGCAACACCACCCAGAGCTCAGTGTCCAATTTTTAAGGTTTATTTTTTATTATTTTTAATGCGTGTTTATCTGTGTGTGTGTCTGTGTGTGTGTGTGTGTATGTGTGTGTGTGTGTGTGTGTGTGTGTGTGTGTGTGTGTGTATCTGTGTGTGGTGTGTGTGTGTGTGTGTGTGTGTCTGTGTGTGTGTGTGTCAGTGTCTGTGTGTGTGTCTGTGTGTTTGTGTGTGTGTCTGTGTCTGTGTGTGTGTGTGTGTGTGTGTGTGTGTGTGTGTGAGCGTGTGTGTGTGTGTGTGTGTGTGTGTGTATGTGTGTGTGTGTGTGTGTGCGTGTGTGTGCGAGTGTGTGTGTGCATGTGTGTGTGCGAGTGAGTGTGTGTGCGTGTTTGAGCGTGTGTGTGGGTGTGTGTGTGGGCGTGTGTGTGAGTGTTTGTTTGCTTGTATGTCTGTGTGTGTGTGTGTGTGTGTGTGTGTGTGTGTGTCTGTGTGTGTGTCTGTGTGTGTCATGTGTGTGTATGTCTGTGTGTGTGTGTCTGTGTGTGCATGTGTGTGTATGTCTGTGTGCATGTGTGTGTGTGTGTGTGTGTGTGTGTGTGTGTGTATGAGGCTAAGAACTAGCAAACATGAGTTACTCTACATTCAAGGCATTAGCTGTGGGGCAGCACTTTGATGAAAAAATATGTGATGGAGAGATGGAAAAGACAGAAAACCAGAGCAGGATATGTAGAGTGGAGAGAAGCAGAACTGGGGTGTAACTGAGAGCTTTCCCATCTGTGCATAAGTTACCCCAAAACAACAACTCTGAGCCTTATATATGAATAAATTCTTAGGCTAATAGGTTTGGCGTATTCCCTGACTTGCCTATAATTTATAAGTCATGCCGTGTTACCTGGTCCTCAGACGTCTATGACAATTCTCCTCCATGTCTGGGGCATATCTCTAATACCTATTTTCCCAGATTTTTCTCCTCCCCTCTCCTCCCTCCTCCCTTTCTCCCTCTTCTCTCTCTCTCTCTCTCTCTCTCTCTCTCTCTCTCTCTCTCTCTCTCCTCTCTCTCTCTCCCTCTCTCTCTCTCTTCCTCTGTCTGCCCAATGTCCCATCTTCTATTCCTGCCTCAGCTCACTGACCAACGTGTTTTTATTGACAGGTGAATGTTTCCACACATTGCACAAAAGATTCCCTCTACAGTAGAGACACGAGTCGGGACCAGACTGATGTGATTGGCCTGCACTGTCACCTGAAGCCATGATGATGTGTGGACACAGGCTGCCCCCAAAGGCCATGTCTGGGACTGAGGTCCTACTGCAACAGGGACTGTGTTGATGCCAGTAGCCCATTTTAGCCACTGAAGGTCATGCAGATGTCTGTGATCTTCACAGCCTCTGATGTCATCTTGACATCCATGGGCTGTGCCATCACAGAGGGTCTGCCCTGCCACTTGAGGCCATGATAATATCCAGGCCCCTGTTGCCCCATAACCTGGACAGTGGCCCTACCTGCCACTGGGGACCAAATTAATGTGAGTAGCCTGAGGCCATGGTCATGTCCATGGTCCAGGTTGCTTCAAGAGTCTTGTCTGGGTCCATGGGCCTACTGCAGCTGGGGGCCATGATCGTGGTCTGGGCTGTCACCAGAAACAAAATACAAAATGGAAGCCCACCATCCATGCTTCTGCTGACTGTAAAGTGTAAGGAAGCTGATTGTCAGTGACACTGCAGATGCATAGTTGAGATAGCGGGACATAGAAGGCTTCTGGGACAACTCTTCTCTCCAGCCCCACCCCCCGCCCCACCCCCAAAAAATAGCAGCCCAAACAGAAAGCCACTGAAGAGAACTCTTTTTTAAAAACTGTTATGAGGATGCTGAAGTGTAGCTCTCCACAACGGGTGGCTTCTGGTCAGTGTGTGGAAGGGAATGACAACTCCCTTAGGTTCTATGTGTCAGGTCATTGAGAGTTTGACTATGCTCCAACGAGTATATAGCTAACACAAACTGGACTAGGGGGGGAATTTTTACATTTTTTGAGGGGGAGGAGATCACAAGGTTTGGGGGTGGACACAGAAGGACTAGGAAATGAGTGTGATCGAGCTGCATGATGTGAAACTCCCCCAAAAATCAATAAAAATATTATGCTCTCCTAAAAGGCGGCAAGCACTCTTAGCCACTGAGCCGTCACCTGAGCGCCTGGTGTTTCACTTTTAAATGTCAGTGAAAATAACGATATCAACACTCATGCTTGACTTCTTACGACATGTCTTCACATACGTTAGTTCATTCATTTATCTCAATGGATTATATATCGTGTGTGTGTGTGTGTGTGTGCATGCGTGTGTGTGTGATGTCTGTATGTTTGAAAATAAGCACCGATTACAGTGTACAATGATTATGGTATACTTCTGAGGTACACCACAAAGAATTTAGAAGGACCACACATTTCTGCCACAGTATTACTTCCTCATTGAAGTGAAAAATAATACTCTAACAAAGGCAGTTTGAGACAGAAAAGGGTTGTCTTGGCTTTATCTTCTAGAGAGATACAATACACCATGGTGGAGAAGAGAAAAAGAAGTAGATTGGAAAGACACAGTGGCAGGAGCCTGAGCCTGGCTTGTCACTTTGTAGCCATGCTCAGGAAACAGCATCAACAGAAAGTAGGGCCAGTCTGTTAAATCTTGGGCTCATACCTCGTAACCCACTCCTCCCCATGATCCTCTACCTCCAAGGGTTCCAAAATCTTCCTGAATGTCACCACCAACTGGGGACCAAGAATTCAAATGAACTCAAGGGACTCATTTCAAAATCAAAATACAACCCCAGTGTGGGGTGAGGGATTATAACCGAGACTTGTGGATGGAGTCTCTGAAAGGGAGGCAGCGTAAGAATGAGGAAGCAAAACTTGAAGCAGACTCTTAAAAAGAGGAAACTGCTACCAGAAAAGGATGGGAAAACACTGTTGAAAGGAAATGCTCCCTTTGAGAAGGAAACGCACTCCCCAGCAGCTTCACTGTTGAGACCTGCAGAATTTGGCTACCATGGCTGATTTTTCTCTCATGCTTTCAGTTCCCATTCAGGCAGCACTGCGAGCCTCCTTTTAAGAGCTTTTCCTGCAAACAGGAAGTAAGAGGTAGACATATGAAAAAGGGAGGTGCACACCCAATGAATGCTCTGCTAATTCAGGCGAGTTTATCAATATAGGCCAGGGACTGTAAACTGGCTAATCCATATTCAAAACACACCTTAGGATTGGCTCACTCTATCAATATTTGCCTTTATAGTGTCACACACACACACACACACACACACACACACTATTCATACAATAGAAACAACACTCTGAATTTAGGGATTTTGATCCTTTCCTGGGTAGTACTGTGTAGCATGACACTCTCACATGCCGAAGAAAGACTGCAGAAGCTGTATCTCCCAGTCAGCCACACCATCCCTCTACTGACCTCCTTTTAGAGTGGACTAACACAGTGAGGCTAGACCATTATGTTCATCAGGTAGGGTGGTGAAAAATACATTTTCATGGCATATGACGGTTTTTGGAGGCCCCAGCCCCAACATAATTCGAAGTGCATATAAATATTTTCTTGTCCTACCCTGGTTCCATGCACATTTTAGAGAACCAAAAAGTACAATTTACATCTGGACACATCTTAAGATCTTTCATTACAAAGCAATTCGTGGAGGGAGGATGTCTATGCAAGCTAAGAGACTCATCTACAATTAACTGAAATAACCCCACCCTCATTGCAAGCACTGAGACATCTGAAGACATCAACTACTTTTGGTGGGAAATGATATTGAAAGCATCTGTTATCATTAGGTCCATTTTCAGAGCACCATTTACAAGAACATATATTGGTTTCCTGTTTGTCATCAGCCCAGGCCTGATTTGTGCTTGTGTTCTGATTTTTCTCATCATAATATTCCCCCAAATACTTTGCTTTATAGTTATATGTGCCATCGATCTTCATACGGAGATTTATGTCCAAATAGATGCCACAAGCTAGGAAACGCTAAATTAATCCCATTACTCTCTTTTGTGGGAACGAAATGCTTGTGGTTGACTGAGTACCAGCCTAACTGGCTGCCCACTCACTGGGTTAATATGTTCCAGAATGCTATTCCAGGGTATTTGGGCTCTTCATTAAAACATTAATTCCCACACTATCCTAGAAACTAAACATGATCCAGGAAGTATGAGGATAAATTGGGTATTCTCGCCTAGCAACCAAACAATGGGTAACATTTTCATTATCAAGCTATTGAGATTACAATGAAAATTGTTCTTAATGCTAACATAAGTGAGGGCAGCTAAAAACAAGCACAGAAGCTAGAAGCAAACAGAAACCAGAACCACAAGCAAGACAAGGAAGGATACGACGATTATAGTTCAGGAGAGGCAGGGAAACTGAGCTAGAGATGAACAGCTAAGTGCTTACACTGTTATACGTGGTTGACCCCAGCAATTGGTCCAGTTCTGCCTTCGTAGCATTGGATTCCTTTATAACAGATCTCTTGTGTCCAACACTCCAATCAAAACAAAGCAGGGAAACTGGGGCTAAAGAGATTTCTCAGCGGTTGCTTTGCACAGGATCCCAGTTCAGTTCTCAGCACCCACATCACAGATGCCTCGCAACCACGTGTGACTTCATTTTCAGGAAAATCTGAAATCTATGGCCTCCAAAGTCATCTACACTCATACTTACACACACACACACACACACACACACACACACACACACACACACACACACACACTTTCAAAATTAAATCGTAAATAAAAAGGTAACAGAAAAACAACAACAATAACAAAAAAAAAAAAAACAGCAACAACAAAGACACTACAGTATCCAAGCCCCACATCAATGCATTTCTACTTTCCCAGGAGAAGTGCCACCCGGGGAACATATGGGTTGTTTTCCCTGCTGGCCTTTCCTTTGTTCTTCCTAGCTCTGTCAGCTTTGTCCCCGCCAATTTATATCTAACAATCCCCAGCTATTTCCTTCCCTCGTTTCCTAGAGCCCAAGTCATTGGAACTAAGTCCAGGAGCCAATTCTGCATTTGACAGTTATCTGACTTGGCAGAATGTATATCATGAGACTGGAGCATCCTGTATGAACCTGATATCTATTTACTGATTTCAGAAAGGACTTGCTTGGGTCACTATAGGGCTTGATGCCCTATAACTAGGAACATGTCGCCTCTTAGAGTATCACAATGTGGACAGTGAGAAGGCCCGTGGAGCAAACCAGTTGCCCAAGAAAGAACAAGCTAAAAAGTCTGATGAAGAACAGCCAATGGAATGCTTCCCGTATGGCCAGGTCATGGCTTCTGTGGTAGGAAGACAAGCTGTGTAGTCTAAGTCCAACTCTGCCTCTTGCGAGGTCAAATAGTGACGTTTCATTCTTTGGGTTGGCTCGTCAACTGTTATTTCAGTGCCTGTCACACCCCAGCCCCTGTTCCCATGCTTGGAAAAACATGAGTGGATAAAAGAGAACAAGGCCTCTGCTCCTGAGAGCCTTACATTCTAGAAGACAACTTAAATGAGTATGTGTTGAGAGTTCGCAAGAATAAGAAGGAAAGATAATCAAGAATCCCAGGAATGTGGGCAGTGCACCAGTTAGAGGATTAACATTGAGTGATCCAGGCAGATCCCATTGGGAATGTGAGATTGGAGGAAGGGCTTGAAGGACATGAAGAAGTAGCCACGTGGTTGTTCAAAATACCCAGAAAAGAGTGTCGTAAGCAGAGGTGATGTCTAGATAGGATGAGATGGAAAATAGAGAAGCAACAAGGACAGGGCAGCAGAAGACTGAGTAAGGGCATAAAAATGAGAGTGGGGAGTGGGGATAAGAAGTCCACTATTGGGATCAAGCATCTCCATCTTGCCCCTACCTCCTCTAAGTGTGAGAAGCTGGTGGGGTGAAGGGTTCGTGTAACACTCCAAAAGTGTTAGTGCTTTTCCTCCACCTCTTTCCCCAGAAATTATAATCAGTTCGAGTGATCCCAAAATCCAGGCTAAATGAGAGTAGAGCAGAGTGCAAACAATTATCTAATAACACGCTTAAAGACTTCTTTCAACAAATTTGAGGGAAGGAGGAGGATCTCGTGTGTATATTTGGATACCAAAGATTAACCTTGAGTGTAGTTCCTCCAGAGCCATTCCCTGTTTTTTGAGACAGGACCTCCCATTGGGCCCTGAGCCTCACCAATTAGCTAAGTGAGTCTCAGCTGCCCATCTCTGCCTCCCTCCCCAGCTTTAGAACTGTAGGTACACAATCTATCCCTTTCTGTGGGCACTCCATGTTGAACTCATGACCTTGTGGTCTGCAGTAAGCACGCCACCGACAAAGCTTATTCCTTTCCTTGTTCCACACTCCTACCTCCAGCCAGAGGTCTGCATTCAAGGCAGCATCATTTCCCTTCCATGAATAGGTAGATGGGGCAGCTCAGAGAACCAAGATCAAAGAGGGAGTCCAGATGGAGAAACAGTGGCTCAAAAGTGATTCCCCTTACCACCTCTCCCGATATCACTTCACCATCCAACCTCCATGGAAGCCCATCCATCCTGCAGCATAGGGTTCATTGTATGGTGCTTCATCATGAAAGGCTATTGTGTGCCAGGGAGAGCTCTACTCACTCTTTTGAGGAGGAAAGCAAGTGTGAGTCAGCACATTCTTGGAAAACAGTAACAGGATACCCAAGCAGAAGAAGGGAACAGATAAAAAGAGTCCCTGTCAGAGTGATACGGAGGGACCTGGAGTCCTGTCACTCTCCCGGCTTCGTGGGGGAAAGGAAGCTATTGTGGACTTCATCTCTTCTATTTCTGAAAGAGGAAGGAACACAAGGAAGGAACACCTTACCACCTTGGGGAAAATGCAAGCCACTCTTGGACAGGAGCCTACTCAAAATCAGAATTGCTAGGAGAAATACCCCTCTTCACACCACTCATATCCCAAGACAGTCCCACACAGAACACAGAGAAATGTTGTGAATTCGTTCCCAGAGGCACAGTGGGCTACGGTGTTCTTTCCAGCCTGATCTGGGGACAAAGTGAAGCCATAAATCAGGCCTCAAAGGCAAAGGAAGGCCTTGGAAGGAGAGGAACCCTGTTGTCTATCTGAGAGCTAGGGGTACCTGTCTGTAGATTAGTTCTTGGAATTCTCTGTCCTTCCCGTCGCCAGCCAGCTGCTGCTCTGTTTCCCTTCCTCTTGGAAGAACTAGCTGCCTTGTCTCTCTCCACTGAAAGCAGGTCACAGCTAAGAGCCTAGGTCTCCCACCTAGGCATTCCCATCCCAGGGAAAGCTCCACCCTTTGTACAGCTTTGTTGTTGTTTACATTGTTGTTTTGTTTCTTCTTGCCCTGGCTTTATGTAATCTATATTACTACATTTTTAGCCATTAGAAACCCCCGTGACTCCACCATGCTGTAGAGTGCCAGAACTCAGTCCTTCTACTTGACCATGTGTGGGTGCCTGTTCTCTGACTTTTCTATGTGCTCCACATGACCCTCCTGAGCCTCTGAGAACCATTCTTCACGTCCACAAAATGGAACTTTTAGCTTCCATAAATGTGGGGAGTCATCAAATATTTATGTTTCTATGCCTGGATTATTTTCTATTAATCTGATAACCTCTAGCTCCGTGTAGGCTGCTACAAATAACAGGGTTTTCTCCTTCTTTGTGAATGAGTAATATTCTGTTGTATAGATGAACCAAAGTATCTTTATTTACTCATCCCTCAATGGCCACTTCAGATGCCTCCCATATCAGTGGATACTGTAAACAGTGCTATCACTAACACGAAGGTGTCAATATGTTTTTGACACCCTGCTGTTTCTTACCTGTATTTACTAAGCAAGAAATTAGGGAGAATAGGCACCATGACTTCAACCACGACTTTAAGGCTGGGGAAAACAAAGCCATCATGAAAAGCAGCGTGAACTTCAGGGAGAGGCAGGCATGTGTCTGATTTCTACCGACCATCCCAAGGGAGGAGAACGGGGAGACCTAGAAGAATCTTTGGACGACGAGGTCATTAGGGGCCAACAGAGGAGGGGCTGTTGAGGACAAGTGGAAAACAACTTGCATAAGCAGGGTGGGGCCAGGCTGAGCACTGTGTCAAAAGCTAGAGGAACTTCAGAATTCTCCATCTAAGAAACCAGTCATTAAGAAACTCGGGGTCACTGGAGGCTCCGTGTGCTGTGCTGATTTCGATGGTGAAATAACAGCTGTACGGCTCTCTCCACTCCACATCACACGCAGGGCCAAGGGGACCCACCCAGCTCATCACCAGGAGCAAGGGCAGCCAGGATCCCGCTGAGTGAGCTGCCACAGAGAATGGGCTTCCTGAGTGGATCCGATCTCAGGGGAGCCTTCAAAGCCAGTCAAGAAAAAGAGTTGCCAACTCATTGGAAGTCATTGGGAGTTTTGCATAGGAAAGTAATGTCAGAGCTGGAGGGGAGGTTGGAGGAAGATTACTATGGAAAAATCACATATGGCATGCACAGGCCGCTCTGCTTGGCACCTTCTAGCCTTGTGCTTTCTTTTTGCTTGTCCACAGTGACCTGGGAAACCTCTTGTGCTGGACAGCTGGGGTGGATGGGAGGAGGGGTATCCGAAGTATCAAAAGGACAGCATCTAGAGGCCATTGCCTACCCCTCCTGTAGGCAATCACCTGACACTCACCGCCACCCCTTTTCTTCTACATCACCTCCTCCCTTATTTTCACCCACCCCACAGAGGAAGGAAGACATATTCTCCTTCCTATTTATTCTTTCTATTAACACCCACTCTTTATTGAGTCACCCTCTTCCTTCTCTACCAGCGTGGCATGGTTTTGTCTCAATAAGTAAGTCAAAGCGAAAGCCAAATGGAGGGAGATTAAATAAACAGTAAATGCATCTCTGTTCTGTTAGCCATTACATTATTTTATCCATGATGCATCCCTTCGGAGGGTAGATGTTAGGGTGGTGTCTTAGGGTTTATTACTGAGAAGAGACACCATAGCAACAGTTCTCATAAACAACATTTAATTGAGGCTGGCTTACTGTGTTAGAGGTTAAGTTCATTATCATCATGGTGAGGAGTACGGCAACTTGCGGGTAGACATGATTTTAGAGATGGAGCTGAGAGTTCTAGATCTTGTTTGTCAGGCAACAAGGAGGAGACTGTGTACCATGCTAGACATAGCTTGAGCATATATGACCGCAAAGCCCACCTCCACAGTGACACACATCCTCCAACAAGGCTATACCTACTCCAACAAGGCCAGACTTCCTAATAGTGTCATTCCCTATAGGTCAAGCATTCAAATACATGAATCTATGGGGGCCATATATATTCAAACTACCACAGGTGGAAAGGAAGTTTACTGCTGTAGAAAAAAAAATACTGATCCACAAGGTAGCGTGCGAAATGTCTTTGCTTCTCTTACAATGTTCTTGGCAGTAGATGTCAGTAGTTACTTTTTAAGTAAATCGTTATCATGTTCGCATCCTATGATTACACGATTATCTTTATGACCACTGAAGTTGCTGTACCGCAGTAACTTTCAATGCCTCTACCCATCACCCGTTCACCCATCTCCCTTACCAGCGCAGAATAGCGTGTTCTATTTTAAGTCTTTGTATAAGCTGTAGAAAAAGCCATTTGGAAAGAACTCATCACCCGACCATACTAACTCTGCTCAGGGTTTGCTTTCTATTCAAGTCTCGGCCAAATTCCCAACCTTCAGCATCTCCAAACGTGAACTAAAGCCCTGTTTTACTAACTATGCAATTTGGCTGAACGCCATGGAATTAAGGAGGCTACAGTCAGTAGGAAGTCTCTCTGGGAGAGGCAGGAAGCAGTGCTGGCCAGAATAGTATCCATCAGAGCAGGTAGCGGGCCTGGTATGGCCACGGATGCAGTGAGCATTTGGTGAAAGCTGGATGCAAGTGCTGTGAGGAGGTTGACGCTCTCAAGGAGATCTGCTCCAGGCCCTGGCAAACTCACTTCCTGACGGTGCTGAGCTTGCTTCTTAGGGAGAAAAAAGTCATTGGCATCGACTAAGGCAAAGGTTAGGCTGAAGAAGTTCCCAACTGTACTTCTGAAATATATTCTTCGGGTTTTAAAGACCAGGCCCTCAGGTCTTGGCTTCTCTGATTCCCAGTCAGCCTAAGTCTATTTCCACAAGATGCCAGAGGTACAGATGGGATACCTTCGGCATGAAGGAGCTGGCTTTTACTGGCATTCCAGATCTTCCCCATACATACACGGGCTGTGAGGATCGTTCCCCTGAAATCTTTAGTCTTTCACAAAAACATGATGTTGTGCTATGTACCACAATATTCCAGAGTAATTTGGCTCAACATCACAGAGCATTGGCAGTATTTAACAGCCTTGTAAAAATATATTGGCAAAGATTGTTGGCTATGTGATTATTATTTTTAAAGCATAGTATTTGGGCTACAGTTAAGTGTGTGTATCACTTATTTAAAGTTTGTGCCATTAATTAATAAATGCCTGATCTAATTCTACCTGTCATCTATTTCCAAATAATTTTTTTTATTGTCAAAGAAAAATATCTCTGAGCAGCAAAACAAACCAGTTGGCTATGAACTTATGCACGTTAGCCATTACTGTGACCCTTCCCCTCCCTTGTCTCTGCTCATCCCACATGTGGGGTAGAAACCTTCAGCATGTCACTGTGGTTTCCCCTGATTCTGCTGGGCCAGCCAGTCTCTCAGGGAACTCCGACATCATCCGTGGAAACATCGTCAATGGAAAAGTGAGAGCTTTGCATTCAGATTCTCTTGACTGTCTTGCAAGCTCAAGATCCTCTTGAATTACATCCTGTACCATGAGACATGTCTCTATATTGTCACTCACTTCTATTCTGATGTCAACTGGGCCAGTAGGAGAGGGATTTACACAGGCGACGGTGCATAACCCATAACCAGTTTCGAGCTTTCAATCCACAGCAATGTCTCTCTGCATTAGTTAAAAATCTAGGGCCATGTTAATTGTAGCTGGGAACGGACTATTTTCAGCCTAACAATGTTCCTCCTATTTTGGAAGTTCGAGTAACCTATTGGGCAAAGATGTGTCCATCATGTCCTCCCATGGGCTATTTTAGATAGTAAGAGGGAGAATGAGCTACTGCCCCGCACTTTGTTTATATAATCAACTTGTCCTTGAGTCGCTTAAACTCAAGTGGAAACTCTTAGAGGAGAATATGAAGTCCTCTTGAGGGGGTTTCCAGGACATAAACCCAGAGTCGGTTAGGTCAATAGGTGTTTAGGGTGACTGAAAGCTCTCGTAAAAATCCACTTACCTTTTATCCTCTCCACCTAAAGAGCAGACTCCTGTTTGGAGCCCATCAATCTCAGCTTTTTCAGAGCCTCTCTGGGGGCTGTCATAGAAACGTCCAGAGCGCCAGACTTTGCAGAGGGAGAGGGCATGGGTATTTTAAACCTAGCTGAAATAAAGACGCAACTCCTCTGAAGGTGGCCTTAGGCTACAGAAGTAGAATTTGTTGGGTCATTGCATTAAAAAAGGAGCAATCCAGATATTAATAGTTAGAAACAGTGCTTAGCTTTATCCAGGGTTACTAATGGCAGGCACAAAATAGCAATCTTTCACTCAGATAAGCTGACCTTAACAGACTGAAGGAAAAAAAGAAGACTTTCAGAAATCTAAGTACGCAATCGGACATAAAATTTAGGTTCAAAATTCTCACCTCAATATTACTTATAACAGTAAAGTTTTTACAATCCTATCGATAAGAAATTAAAATCATACCACATTGTCAATAAGCCAATGGTTAATAGCTAGAATATGTAATTAATATAAAAGCTGAATGCCAAAAATAATCTGTTTTTTCATCCTAAAGAACAAAATATATATTTCTTGCGAATTCCACATGTGGTGAAGTATGTGAAATAAATTGGTCTCACTAATCATTAGGGAAGTGCAAACCAAAATGCAATGGCTTATCCCAGCCAGAAAGGCTATCATCAAAAAAGCAAAAAATAACAAGTGTTGCCAAGAATGCAGAGAAGAGAGAAGTCTTTCATGCTGCTGCTGGGATTGTAAATTAGTGCAGTCTTAATGAAAGTGCTAAGGAGTTTCCTCAAATAATTAAAAATAGAACCACCACATGATCCAGTAATTCTGCTGCTGGGTATATAGCCAAGGAAAATGGAATTCATAACAAGAAAGGAATTTGCACTCCCATGTTTACTGCAGCACTATTCATTAAAATAATAAATCGGTAGATTTGACCATCGATGGGTGAATATGAATGTGTGTGTGTGTGTGTGTGAGTGTGTGTGTGTGAGCGCGCGCATGTTTACATGCGCGCATACGCATGCCTGTGCATGCACATAATGGAATATTATTCAATGGCATAAAAAGGTGTTGTCTTTTCCAGTAACAGGTATGGAGTCAGAGGTAATGATATTTAAGTGAAATAAAAAAGACACAGAAAGACAAATACCATAAGTTTACACTCCTTAGTGGAAACTAGAAAATCAGTCTCAGGCAATCAGGGCAACAGTTTATTAGAACCATCTCTACTCTATTTCAAAAATGACGGTTAAAGATGGGGGACAGATCTAAACAAAGAATTCTCAACTGAAGAATATCTAATGGCTGAGAAGCACCTAAAGAAATGTTCAACATCCTTAGTCATCAGGGAAATGCAAACCAAAACAACTATGAGATTCCACCTCACACCAGTCAGAATGGCTAAGATAAAAAATTCAGATGACAACAGATGCTGGCCAAGGATGTGGAGAAAGAGGAACACTCCTCCATTGTTAGTGGGATTGCAAACTGGTACAACCACTCTGGAAGTTCCTCAGAAAATTGGACATGGTACTACCTGAGGACCCAACTATACCACTCCTGGGCATATACCCAAAAGATGTTCCAAAATATGACAAGAATGTATGCTCCATTATGTTCATAGTAGCCGTATTTATAATAGCCAGAAGCTGGAAAGAACCCAAATGTCCCTCAACAGAGGAATGGATACCGAAAACGTGGTACATTTATACTGTGGAGTACTATTCAGCTATTAAAAACAATGACTTCATGAAATTCTTAGGCAAATGAATGGAACTGGAAAATATCATCTTGAGTGAAGTAACCCAATTTCAAAAGAACACACCTGGTATGCACTCACTGATATGTGGATATGAGCCCAAAAGCTAGGGACACCCAAGATGCAATCCATAGATCACATGAAGCTCAAGAAGGTGGAAGACCAAAGAGTGGATGCTCCAGTCCCTCTTAGAAGGGAGAACAAAATATTCACAGGAGGAAAGACAGAGACAAAATATGGAGCAGAGACTGAGGGAAGGGTCATTCAGAGATGGTCCCACCCGGGGATCCATCCCATATACTGTCACCAAACCCAGACAATATTGTGGATGCCAAGAAGTGCATGCTGACAGGAGCCTGATATAGCTGTCTCCTGAGAGGCTTTGCTAGAGCCTGACAAATACAGAGGCAGGTGCTTGAAGCCAACCACTGAACTGAGAATGGAGTCTCCTATGGAGGACTTAGAGAAAGGACTGAAGGAGCTGAAGGGGTTTTCAACCCCATAGGAAGAACAACAATATCAACCAGCTAGACCCCCCAGAGCTCCCACCAACCAAAGAGTACACATGGAGGAACCTATGGCTCCGGCCACATGTGTAGCAGAGAATGGTTTTATTGGGCATAAATGAAAGAAGAGGCCCTTGGACCCATGAAGGCTCAATGCCCCCCTGTAGGGAAAAGCCAAGACAGAGGGATTTGTGAAGGAGTGGGTGGGTGATGGGGGAACACTCTCGTAGAGGGAGGGGGAGGGGAGAAGGGAAAGGGACACTCTAGAGGAGAAATTTGGAAAGGGGATAAGATTTGAAAGATAAGTAAAGAAAATATCCAATAAAAATGACTAGTAAAACATGCCAGCAGCACACAAAAATAATTAATATTGAATAAATTGACATGTTTATGGTTCTGATTTCATTGTCACATATTATACACGTTTGTAAAATTACTATAAATTACCCTCTAATGATATATAGTTGTCAATAAATCTTTCCTAAGTCAGACTATTGAATGGATTGGGAAGGATGTCAGAGGGTAGAGGGGGAGTAGGACACACATGACGAAAGGAGAGGGAGGAATGCTAAAGGTGGTGAGTTTGAAATGTAGGTAGAGGCAGAGGATGACAGAGAGAGAGGTTGGAGCAATGCAGAGGAAGAAGAAAGGAGAAGGAGGGGGTGTTAACCCAAACTGACTATGTTTCGAAAGTCTTATAGAAACCACTACCATGTAAGCTCATTTTTTAAATGTATTTCAAAGACAAGGAGTTTACATGAAGGTACCAGCATGGATAGATAATGCTGATACCAAAAGCCATGGTTATTAAATGAAAGTTCTAGAGCAGGCATGGGGTTACCTCCCTATGAGTTATTGGCCAGGGTGATCCCAGAATTCCTCAAAACAATATAAGTGACACTTGGTTTCCCACCAAAACCAGATGGAAAGCGCCTTGGCTGAAGACTTTGTGCATTGTGGTTATAGAACATAGAGAAACCAAGCTGTAACTAACCCAGAAGGTTTTCACTGTGCCAAGCTCTCGTGATGCTGGGGGATGCACTGTAGACCACAGGAATGAAAAGCCCTCGGTCTTAACCCAGCACTGAATCCTACGCTATCTTGACCTGCCAGGAAAGAGGTACCCACTGATGCAATGATGCATGGATGTTATAGGGATAATGAATCACTTTCTAATTGGATTCTTGGCCCACTCCGTGGGAAAGAATTTACACATGATACTGTAAATCTGGCCAAAAGGCCATGACTAGAGACGAGATATATAAGTGTTTAGCAGGGAAAACCACTGCTGAGGTTCTGTTAAATGAACATGTTGCCAAATTGTCTTCTACCCATTTATGCTTATGCATGTATAGTGGTACTGCTGTCAAGCTTGGTCATGGAAGCTGCTTTTGGAAGTAGACAACAGTCACTTCAGAGACTCACAACCAGTCAAAGTGTTAAGAATAAGTATCTACTTAATACTAAACTCTAAACGAGATATCTACTTCAGCCCCTAGAGCAAGGCTCAGAGAACATTGTGGAAGAGTGGACTGAAAGAATGGAGAGCTGGAGGTGGGAAGGACGCTGTCTTCAGGGCATGGCGTGGTGGTTATGTTCAGGAGCTCACAGAAGCTATGGTTGCCTCCATGAGCTCTTTATGAGACTGAGCCAATCAGCATTCTGGCATGAATAAGGAGGGGCTCATGACGCCCCGGTCTTAGCTGAAGAGGAGAAGGAGAGTCCTTTTCATTCAGGATATTGCCACTGTTAAATCGCCCACAATCCAAGCTCCACATCCATGAACATAAACTAAGTTCATTAAAACAAGGGAAAAAAGAAGGAAGGAAGGAAGGAAGGAAGGAAGGAAGGAAGGAAGGAAGGAAGGAAGGAAGCAGACGAGCTAGGAAGAGTAAAAGAAGGCTCCAGAGTGAGTGAGAAGTGGGTAAGAAGGATAAGTGAGGATGAAAATGGTTGAGCTATATTTTATTTGTGTATGAAATTACTGATACATGTGCTAAATAACTCCTGGAGATTGAGCCAGAGGGACAGAAAATTTAAATAGCCATCCTACCCTCTTGGTGCAAGAATCTATTGGGAACAGGTGATCAAAAATAAAAAGCATGCATGCATACATACATGCATACACACACACACACACACACACACACACACACACACACGCGCACACGCACACGCACACGTAAACCAGAAAAAGTGGCAGATGAGCTAACAAAAATAAAAACAAAAAAAGGAAGGAAAAAACAAAGGAAAGAGGGAGAGGAAGAGGGGGTAAGAGAGAGAGGAAGAGGGAGAGAAAAAGGGAGAAGGAGAAGGAAAAGGAGAGAGAAAGAGGGAGAGGGAGAGACCAGAGAGCCAGTGCTCAGCTTAAGGAAGGTTGGGAAATGGTCTCAGGAGAGCTACAAAACAACGAGAGAAGAGGGAAAAAGGAACTGCTGGGCAGAGGCTCACCCTGGGTCAGTGCTGGCCACCTCCTTAGAGTTTCTTTCTTTCGGCTCGTGCTGTTTCACTATTGATCCTATCCAAAAACTTTCAGCTGCTTCCAAAATAGGTAAGTTCAGAAGGACTCTGTTTCCCATTGAAAACAGAAAAGATTGAGTTTTCCCCGATGGAACTCACCCAACTCAGCAGCAGGAGAACACTGATGAATCCCGGCTTCACATAAGCACAGGGAAAGAAAACCACAAGAAACAAACATCAAACCCCACCTGGACTCCCTGATGACATCAGTATTGTGTCTCCTCCACCTTCTCCTTCTGCCTCCTACATGAATGCTGTGTCTTAAGTGATGCATGGGTAAAAATCCTTTGCCTAAAGGACTTAGCATAGCACAGTATTGGCGGGAAAGAACCTAGAAAGTCTGGTGGGCCTACCAACTTGACTTTGTATTATTATGGGTCAAGGCAACTCATCGCCTACCTATATCTGCTTGCATGGATTGGCAGCTGGTGGAAAGCACTCTTGCCTGGTGACCGCCATTGCTGCGGCAGCTGGTTTTCTCTTGGCTGAAAGAAATAGTGTGCGTGAGTTCATTTGTCATTGCTGTGACAAGGTGTCTGACAGGAAGTAAATTAAAGGAGGAAGGGTTGGTTGGGTAAGTCTATCATCACAGAGAAGGCAGAGCTGCAGGCAGCTGCACGCTCACAGCCAGGCAGACCAAGATGCGGACGGAGACGGATGCTGGTTCTCAACCAACTTCCTGCTTCTCCCTTTCTATCCAGCCGGTGAGCTCCACCCACGGGATAGCATGGCCTATGTTCCTGGTGGGTCTTCCTTCCTCGGTTTCCATTCTGGAAGCACATTCACAGAAACACCCCACACTCTGCCTCCTTAAAGGCCATTTCTCAATTCAGTCAAAGTGGCAGTCAAAATTACCCATCATGTGTGGAGACGGAGAATCTGGAGACTGAGTAGGAAATGAAGAATATCTAAGATTGACAGGTCATAGATCACACCCTAGATGGCTCAGTCTTTCTTTCTGATCATAATGCCGTAATTTAACTATTGACCTTTGAAATTTGAAATTTCACAACTCTCAGAGTCATGCTTAAAGCTGAATTATGAAGACCCTCCTCCAACCTCTGAATATATTTTTCTGATCATTTTTTTTTTACTTTCTAGGCACTATTAACAATTATGTATAATTTCCCGATCTTTGACTTTTTTTTTATCGTGCATGGAACCTGTGATCAATTGGTCAAAAGCCTGTTTGATGGGAAGCTGGGTATCAAGAAATACATTAAATGTTGAACTTAAAAGCTAGATGTTGGGGTTGGGGATTTAGCTCAGCGGTAGAGCACTTGCCTAGCAAGCGCAAGGCCCTGGGTTCGATCCCCAGCTCCGAAAAAAAGAAAGAAAAAAGAAAGCTAGATGTTGTGTGATAGGTTTCTCCTGGGAAGACAAAAAAACACATGGATACTCACCACATGAAGGAAACCAATGACTAATCAAATTAACCATCACACCAAAGTGCAACTTGGGAAACTTATGGGTATTTATTGTAGTTACTATTAGGTCTGTGACTTAACGGTTGCCTATGGGAGCAGTGATGGGGAAAACCAAACAGCTGCATCACTGAAAAGCCCATCTAAACACAGGGGGATTGTTCAAAAGGATACCTCAGTGATAACTCAGGAAAGTCGTCAACCTTAGAGATGACCTTTCACAGCTCTGCCAGTCCATCTCCCTTTCTCAACACTAAAAGTTGTTTCCCACTTTAATGAAGCACCAGAGAAACCTTCTAGACTCTCAGGGTCATGCTTAAAGCTGAATTATGAAGACCCTCCTCCAACCTTTGAATGTATTTTTCTGATATAATAACAAGTTTCCTCTTCCCAGATAGGAGACATTTTGTTTGACCCATGAGTTTCCCCCCTCTCACCTGGAGAGACTTTTCTATCACACTAACCATGTTGTGTCTCAAACTTTCCAGTGGTAAATTGGGTAGAGTTATGTTCTTAAGTGTTAGAAGGACAGTGGTGCTCGCCAAGACAAAACAGGTCAGGGAATCCCTGACATCCACCCACATGTAGAAAAGACCTTTCCTTTTTTCCCCATACACCCATAATGCTGGATTAGTCAAACCACACTCATTTTCCTAAAACACTGTCTATGCCAGGTCAAGTGATGAAATGGTAGGAAAGTTGTCAGGTGTTAGAGATGGTACAGTTTAGTTCCCTTGGGCAAGAAAAGGACACTGGTAGAGCTCAGTGTCTAGAGAAAAGGGGAAGGGATGGGGGACACTGAATGGTTTCAAATAAGAAATTAATTTTCAAATCTAATTTAAAGCAAGCTAAGGCAGCAGCTGGGAAGGGAGATGAAACTCCTCCTTGGGTTGTATTTCCTAAAGTTCCCTGTACTTTCACTTAGCCCACACATCATCCTATTTATATCAACCAGCAAAACTGGATTAATTAAGAAATAAAGGACTCCAGACAGTTCATTCCTGGGGATTGTTTGTACACAGTGTGTGTGAGAAACAGCTACAACTTTCCTCTTCACAGAAAGACCAGCACAGCTTCCTGTGCCAATCTTAAAGGCCTACTTTTCCTGTGAGGCTGCCCTAAAGATCTCTATACCCCCGAATTGAGTAGATTAAAATACATATTTATTTTTACAGCATGTATTCTTACAACGAATACTCATTGATCTGTTGGGTGAGCGCTTTTAGGGATTCTAAAGATGTAGAGACTGTTGGGACATCAAGAGACAAACCCAATTAGCCAGATCAGTTCCTCACAAAACTTCTGTGTCGTCGTCAGTGAAGCAGTTCGTATGAAGACCTGAGGGAACAAAATTGCCCCCTTCGTGCTGCTACAGAGCAAGTGTGAGAACTGTAGCCATGCAGCAGCCCAACTACGTACACAGTGATTTTCTTCTTGCATGTTTTTTTTAGTTAAAATGTAATTATATCATTTTCCCTTTCCCTTACTCCCTCCAACTGCCCTCCATTGTGCTCTTTCTCAAAATTATGGACTCATTTTTTTTTTCTGAGTGTGTTCACACACCCTGTTCAGTCTATTTGATTTCAGGGCTGACCACTTGGTATTGGATAACCTCATATCTTGATTATCAACAACATTTCTCCAATTAGTGCTCTTTTGTAAATGTTATTCCCCACTCCCTGGAGATATAAGCAGCCAATCAGGATGCTCTGTCCATCCCAACCCTGCTGGTTTGTTTTATGGGCCGGCAACTACCAAACCTTGCGATTTAAACATAGTAGTGCCTGGTTGATCCTGCGGCTTATATACAACCACACCTCACACACCAGGCTTTCTCTTTAATGATCTCTGTTCAAGTTTCAATTTTGTAAACAACAGCATGATTGAAATTTGCTCCTGTATGTTCCTCTCTGCATGTGTGTGAGCATCACAAGGAAAAGCAAGAGACGTTGGGTGGAAATATTCCTGTGGGAAGGAGTTGATGTCAGAAAAAAAAAATGAACAAGATCGGCAAACTAATCATGGCCATCTGTCATTTGAGGACTTGCTGGGGAATTTCAGGGTGCTGTGCCCTCAATAACTACACCCATGAGAAATTTTTTACCCTAGTTTTGGGAGACTAGAAGTCTAATACAGGTTGTCCTGCTTTCTGGTAAGACCACTGGTGGCTTCCTGGGCAGTTTCCCAGATCCAACAGCCTCTACTCATAAGCACACCAGAAGCGACATCCTTTTCCACTGTCACAGTCCCCACTCGTTTGCCTGGATCAGGGTACCAGGTACAGGAATTCCCTGGAACCCAAGCAGAACAGGAAGAAGATAGGGCTTGGCTCTAATTAAGAATTCAGAATAGAGGGGTTGGGGATTTAGCTCAGTGGTAGAGTGCTTGCCTAGCAAGCACAAGGCCCTGGGTTCGGTCCCCAGCTCTGAAAAAAAGAAAAAAAAGAAAGAATTCAGAATAGAGGAGATTCCTTTGTTTGTTTTATTTTCGACATAATATAATTGTATCATTTCCCTCTCCCTATCCTCCCTTCAAACCTTCTCATACATTCCTCCTTACTCTCTTTCAAATTCATTATCTCTTTATTAATTGTTGCTACATCCATAAATGTGTGTTAAATGCATTCCGCTCAGTCTGTATAATGTGACTTATGTGTATGTTTTTAGGGTTGACCATTTGGTGTTGCATAACCAATTGGTATGCTCTTCCCTGGGGAGGACTCTAGTTCTTTGTGTAGGGCGGAGGCCTCCTGGGCTTTCCCCGTCTACTTTAGTATGTCTACTGTTACTGTCCTTGTGAAGCTCATGTTTAGGCAGTCAATTTGGTGAGACTTCATGGACGTAGCTTCTGATATGACAAGGAGACAAAGCTCACAGCAGCTCCCGGATCCTCTGGCTCCCATAATCCTTCGGCTGCCTCTTCTGCGATGTTCCCTTAGGTGCTGGAGTTGTTTTGTAGATATCTCTGTTGAGACTGGGCTCCAGAACCCTGCATTTTGATTAGCTGTGGCGTTCTATTTCAAAGAGAAGTTCCCTTGATGAGCAGTCAGGATTACACTTACCTGTTAGTATAGGGACCAATATTTAGAGGGTTATATGGGTTTAGGAAGGTGGCAGCTGCGGGGTCTCCCCCAAGATCCATGACTTTGCTAGCCATGGTAGTCGGGTAGCTTTTTAGAAGTAGACATGATTTCCTTCTTGTTCACCAAGGGTTAAGTCCAATTTGACAGCTGTGATCAAGACTATACTACTGGGCTTGGGCTCCTAAATAAGAGAGACAGTTCCTCCTGAGCTGTGAGCTGTTCTCTCCTGGGTGGGGAGTTGTTTGTTTGCTTGTTTGTTCATTTGCATGTATGTCTCTGGCCACTGTGGCTCACAAAGACACCCTCCTCTCTGTCCCTTCGTCTTTACAGTTCTCTGTATTCAGATGTCTTTCCTGGTTCAATTTCTTTCTGTTTGGGAAGGACTGAGGCCATCATCTCAGACATTGATCTCACTGAGCACCTCAGGCAGGATCTTGACTAGAAGCTGAGACACTGAGGTTTTGAAAGCTGTGCTCCCCTTGTCTAAATCAGTGGCGAAAACTGTCTCTCCAGGTTTGGGCTACAAATTCAAACTGTCTTATTTGCCACCCTGTATTTCGAAAAAGCCCGAGGACTTTCCATTGCCGAGCCATACTCTGGTCATCCACATTACTCACAGAACTAGATATCCGTCTCTAAATGCCTATTGGGCTTATTATCTCATTTAACCACCCAAACAACTCAGAAAAGCAACACATTTTTATCTAGACTCACAGAAAAGCAAATCGAGGGATAAAGAAATGAAGAACCTGTTGGCCAAGGTCACAAGTATGGATTGAAACAGAATTTAAATTGCCCTCTCATACATACACCTCTACTTGACCCTGAAGATCTATTATTCCCACTGCGCTAAGCCACCTATCATGAAGAGCCTGGGGACTTTCAGGCTATCATGAGGTTACATTAGGAAATAAAGAGTGCAGATAAATTCCCCCAGTGCTCTGTTCCTAAAAGCATATAGAAAACAAACCTTGAACCTAAAGACTTTTGCACCAGCCAAGAGATGGAAGGAATTATCAAATGCTTATATGATTACCTGGGCAACCTTGCCAGCACTCTAAGTGCACAGTGATCAGCCAGGGCGGTGGAGGGAGTTTTTTTAGATCTAGGCATTTTTCATTTGACCCTGTGATTTCCTCAGCTTGGTATGTGGAGAGGGAAATGGCTTCTGTCTACTTGGCATAACGGTGGACCAGAAAAAAATGAAACCATCTCGCTCATCCTCAAGTACGACACGTTAAACCTTCTTCAATCTAGGTGTATCTATTTCTGTGTTTGTAGCACCCGAGAGAATAGGACAGGAATTCTCATGTGCTGAGAGCAGAGTGGAGATCTGTGTTAGGCAGTAGGATGATCCCGAGGAGGTAGAGTTAATGTTTGACAAATGTCAAACACAAATGGCTATTGATTAGCAAGAGGGATCGTTGGCAAGACGAAATTAAGACTTTCAGGGGACTGCTGACTATGACCAGTTTTCACTTTTATGATATTTGAGGGGAAAGCAAAGGCAGATCTTGGTTCCCCGAGGTTGGGCAGCTTGACGCCTTCTAAGGGCATCTGTAGTTTTCTAGTGCCATCATGTGGTCGCTTTGCAATTTGTTCAAAAACCCTGCCAGAGCCTGACCTGGTAGAGAAATGCTACCTGATTCGCACAGCAGCCAGTTAAGGTGGCTTAACACTTAACAAGCTGGTGGCACATCTGATATTCAGTGACTGCGTGCATTCACTGGAGAGGAGTTACGAAAGGAATTCCTGAGGAGCTCCCGGGAAACGGAGTGGGTGGCACCAGGAGAATGCAGGCCTTAGGACTTGATCATGTAGTCAGGAAGTAGGCTGAGAAAAAAATGTATCCACTGAGATCAGGGCCCCACCGATGGGCCTGGGATGAAGCACAGTTTTAATCCCTGAAAAGGAAGATTCGATAAAAATATGCATGAGTTACAACCATCTTATCATGGAAGGAAAATGAAGAAGGAACCTGAGAGAAAATCCAGTTATGTAGCCGGGTCACTGGCTTTTAAGAGAGCCTGCTGTCCCTTATACTCCTTCAAGAGAATACCTGAGCCATCAGAGCCCTTCCTGAATGCTCATCTAGGGAAAGGTTCCTGTTGGCATTTCCTACTGTGCCTTTTACTTCCAAAAGGGGACAGAATCTTTACACTAGAGACAATGAGGTCTGGAGTTGAATCTTCTTGGGGCCCTAACACAGATTGTGAAGGTGGATAAGCAGGTCCATGCAGACAAACAAAGCCAAAGCAAACAAGAAAAGTAAGACTCTGTATTTTGAGGCTGCTACACGGAAGAAGTCATCCATTGTCCCTTGTGTGTTGGCAGACATCCAGATGAAGGTGTGAGTTGCTTTGTGGTAGGAGAGATGGAAACTCCTGATGTCCTGACGTGAACGTGGTGAGAGGAAGCTTCCATAGAAGAGGCTAGAAGTGGAGCACTCTACGTGATTGGTCAGGAAATGAGAGGATGCTTTCCCTCTGTGGCTGTGATACTTCCTCAGTTGGAAGTGAGGAGCAAACTCAGAGAATAGGGCTCTTCAAGCCCTCTCCATGTGGGACCAACTGTAGAAGTTTAGCACATTTCCTGATTGTCAAGAGCGATAGACCCTTGGCTTCCTACAAGTCTGATTTTACAGAGGGGCTAGTCCATTTTTTATAGTCAGCTTTTAATTCCTAGAGACTACAACTCAGCAATCTGCCTAAAAGCAAGTGGTTGAGTGCTGGGAGACCTCTTTTTTTTTTTCTTGAGTCACTGAGGAAATTGCTACAAGACTCCAATTCTGTTCGTGGCCATCACCGCAACAAACTGCCTGGTACAGAAACTTACAAAAAGGGAAACATATTTTAGTTCACATTTTAGACAATGATCAGCTAGATTGCTTTAGGCCTGAGACAAGACACAATACCATGGCAGCAGGGTCTGCTCCCCTAAGGCAGGAAGGAAGAAGCCAGGGTAAGATCCAACCCCTTAGCACGTGCCTCCAGCCTCCAGAGAACTACATTGTCAGATGCCCTCCGAAACAGCACAACTGACTGGGGACCAAGTTTTAACAAAAGAGGCTGTGAAGACATTTAACGTTTGAACCACAGCATCGTCTTGTCCGATCTCTGGTCAGAATGAAGCCTCTGAGTGGACAGGACCATGATGAAGGCCACTGGTAAACATTGGTGTGAATCATGGTGCAAACCAATCGCTAAGATGAACTTCTGCTAAGCCCTACCTGGCCACTAGCATCTGGCCAAGCAGTGTGGTTATCTGCAGCCTTGGTCATAGAGAAATAAGAGATAAATGTCAAAGAAGAAGAAAGTGCCACTAGGGTTGGTGATAGCAGCATAAGAGCCTAAGAGCAGCCCATTTGGCAAACATCTGGGGAAGAGGAAAGACGGGAGATGAAGGGAAGTCGCCAGTGATTTGTCGGTGTCTTTGTGCTAGCCTGATCTGGGTAAGAAGCTCTGTTTGACTTTCTAGATAGGACGATAATCTGGAAAGAGCAGAGGAGCTTGAACACAAGTCTGGGGGTGCTCATTTCTGAGGGAAATGTCTGGTTTCTTCAGCATCACTGGGGATCCAATGCCAGACCTTACAAGTGGCATCTCTGGGAGGGAATGCCGCCAGTGCCCATATCATTTGCATACAGCTGAAAGCATCCTAAAGTGTGCAGAAGCAAAGTTGTGGTGTTTTCCTCGCCTGTCAGCAATTTTTATTCCCGTTTTTAAGCGTTCTTCAACTAGAGGTAGTCCCACACAATTCTCTTCTAACACTGACATTTAGTTGTCAATTCTGTATAAATTGTGCAGTGGTACAGAAAACTCCAGTTGTAGCAAAATGTATTAGACCTATAAACTATCTCTGGAAATGGTCGAGATCAGGGGAGTTAACCAGAAAGGAATTAGGTCCCAGGTGGGAGTGTATTTGCTTTTAATTTTCAACAGTTTTTGAGTTGGCTCCTCGAGGGCTGATATGGAAAGATAAAACGTTTCCCCAAATCTCGTGCATAATTCAAGCTCTGTCTATTTTCAGCCTGAATAGTTCCTCAATGTTTCCCTTTAAGTTTATCTCACAGCTCTTATTAAACTGGTTTTGAGAAGGAAAGTATCAGTCCTGAAAATGGAATGTCAGTCCAGGGATAATGAATGTCTCACACCTGTAATCCCAGCACTTGGGAGAATGAAGCAAGAAGATCATTGAGAGTTCCAAACCAGCCAGGGCTACACAGTACACTCCAGGACAGCCTGGACTACAGAATAAGACCTTATCTCCAAAGTAAAACTAAGTGAAAATGGAAGACTAAATATAAGTGCACAGTAATCACATTCTTCAATCTAGGCAGTCCCCCACCCCCACCCCGAAGCCTCCTTTTCTACCAACAATACTCGGGGCACATTTACAGAATTGCCCAAGGAACAGCAAAGGCTCTGGCTCTCATGTCACAAGACCTGGCCCCAACTTTCAGCTGTAAATTATAAACAAATACATGGCCTCCATAAGCTCGAGTTTTTCATCTGTGAAGCCGAGTGTTTGCTTCACTGAGTTGTCTCAAGGATTCAGGAGGGGGAGTGCCCAAAAGATTTAATAGCACACCTGGCACGTGTCATTCCCCTCTGGAGCCAACAGTGGTGGAGCAGAGACAGCCACCCTCCGTGAACAGGTTTTCCGCCTGCCTGTTTCCTGAAACACCTCCTAGAAACCGAGGCCAGCTGTAATCTAACAGGCAAGGGAGTCAGGGGACACATCGCACTTAGAGGTCAGCAGAGTGGAACCAGAGCACCCATTCATCCAACATTATGTTTATAGATCTATGTGACACCCCTGAACCCCTTAAACTCTTAGTAGAATAATTTGTAAATGTCAAATAAATCAACCGCAAGTGTGTTTGTGAGTGGGCGTGCAAACAAAATGCCAGCTGCTCCTCGGTTGATGATGGGGTCATAAAACACTTCTCATTAAGTTGAAGATATTACAGGTAGAAAGCAGATTTAGAACCCCTAATTATTGGATGGTAACGGCTTGAATTACCTACTGTGATGTGCTTGGAACACTTAGCCTGCAATTGGTCATTGTGAAAGGTTATCTACCACCTATTTGCTAGCTTGGGGAAAAAAAAATCAACTGTCAAAATACAATTTGTCCCACATGTATACCTCTTTCCCAGTAGAGTCATTGGAAATTAGGGCCATACAATGGCATATACCTACAATGTAGAATATGGAGACAGCACCCCCAACTGGCCAGAGGACACTTCACAAGAGCAACCCCCTCAACATTTAGTTCTCCTCAAGAAAACTATAGGAAAGCTTTGCCCCAGTTGCCCATGCAGCCAACAAGCAGAATAGTTCTGGAGGTAAAGGGGAAAGCCTTATGACTCCCGTTTTCACTTGCAGGCGAGCATAATTAGGAAATGATGCATTTTAAATTACTTTCCTACTCACAAAGGAAACCCACAGCTTTTGTGAGAACAGAGACCTGTCCCGGGAGCAGGTGCCGAACACCTGAGCCAGCCTCCACCCACGACAGTTTAGAGTGATGGCGGCAGATGTACACGTATGAAGGAAAAGCCTTCATTTGTCCGTACCAGGAGCATCCAAACCCCAGTGGTGTGGGGCAGACAACCCCTCCCTCATTTGAGCGCCGCCATCCAGCAGAGTTCCAAGCAGGCTGGAACAGTTCATTTGAGTGCAGAAAGCAGTTGGTCTGTCTTGCTACTCTCTTACAGCGAGGCCAAGGTGACAATCCCGTTATCAGGGCAAGCCCTGTCTATGCCTCTCTCAAGCTCATTCTTCGTGGTGGTAAAAAGCTCATAAAATGCACCATCTTCATCATTTTAAGTGTACAGTGGAGTCGTGTTAAGTGCATTCTCATTGTTGTAAAACCAGCCTCCAGAACTCTTTTCGTCTTAGAGAATGGACATTCTAACACTCATTAAGCAATTCCCATTTCCATCTGGCTCTGACTTCTCTATACCACTCACGGAAAGGGTGTTATATGTTATCTTTGCGAGCGGTTCATCTTACTTAGCAAAATGTTCCAGTGGGTCATTGAAGTTGTTGCAGGTGTCTGAATTGTGTTCTCTTTTAAGGATTGAACCGTATGTCATTGCATTGTCACATCTTGTTTAATCTGTTCACTACTCAGGGAGTTTCTGCTTCTTGGCTATCAGTCATGGCGTGTGAATATATATATATATATATGTATATATATATATGTATGTATATATATACATATGTACATATATATATATAACCATATATACAAATATAAAAATACAAAGTCTTGCCAAAAGACTCTGCTTTTAGTTCCTTTGAGTATGCTCACAAACTGAATCGCTATTATATGAGCCTTTTCTTCACTCCATTCTTATGAATTCTGAAGCTTTAGATTACTTGGTTTTTCTGAGCAGGACAATGTGGGCTCCTTCCATGTTCCACAAAATAGGGTTATATGAAGGGAAGAGTCTGACGCTTGGCAGCATAGCCTCAGAGTTTCAGGTGTCATTTTAGGTCTGGGAATGGATGTTAGTGGTGCGACATTTGCCTAGCATGTGCTGGATAATTCCAAGTGCAGCCGAAGGAGAAGGCAGGGGGGCTGGTGGTGGAGAAGAGTAAAGCAAGCCATCTTAACTCTGTAAAGGCTATGTATTCTTGGTTATGCTCTTGAATGTCCCAGAAACCTGTGTTTCCTCCCATGAGTGGACATCTCAGTTGATAGGTCTCGTAGATGTGTCATAGCAAATCAACAACTGTGTGTGGTGGGCCCTTGGGATGGAATGTACTTTTCCACTAATCTGGATACCAAAATCCTTAATCAAGCTGTCAGTGAGACTGTGTTGTTGTTGTTGTTGTTGTTGTTGTTGTGTTTTTCCTTGTTTGTTTGTTTGTTTTGTTTTGTTTTGTTGGAGAACTCGGAGGGGAAAAATCTATGTCACACTTTGTTCTCCCTGCCTCCTGTGGCTGTTTCTGGAAGTCTTTGGTGTCCTTGGAATGCAGTTTTATGGCTCTAAAGTCTGTGCTCTTCCTCTTGTGTGCCTGAGGCATTCTCTTTCTAGGGGGTGCCTAAATCCCCTCATTTTACAAGGACAGCAGTAATTGAATTGAAAGCCATACTATGATAAAAGTTCTAGAGAGAGATAAGGAATACAAGGGACGTAATTCAACATAATAAAGGCAATTTACAGAAAGCCTATAGCCAACATCAACTTAAATGGAGAGAAACTCAAAACAATTCCAATAAAATCAAGACAAGATTGTCTTCTCTCTGCACAGTTATTGTACTTGAAGTCACAATGAGAGCAATAAGACAACTGGAGGAAACCAAGGGGATACAAATCGGAAAGGGAGAAGTCAAAGTATCTTTATTTGCAGATTATATGATAGTATACATAAGTGACCCTACAAATTCAACCAGAAAACTCCTATAGCTGATAAACCCTTTCAGCAAGCACCTGGATATAAAATTTACTCATAAAAATCAATAACCATCCTATATACAACTGGCGAATGTGCTGAGAAAAAAATCAGAATAACAACACTTTTCACAATACTCCTGAATAATATAAAATATCTTGGGGTAACTCTGACCAAGCAAGTGAAAGACTTGTACAATAAAAACTTTAAGTCACTAAAGAAAGAAATTGAAGAAAATATCATAAAGTTAAAAAACTCTCCCATGTTCATGGGTCAATAGCATTAGTATAATAAAAGTGACCATCCTACCAAAAAGCAACCTATAGATTCAATATAATTCCAATTAAAATTCCAACACAATTCTTCCAAGAACTTAACAGGACAGTTCTCAGTTTCATATGGAAACGAAAAATTCAGGATAATTAAAACAATTGTGAATAGTAAAAGAACTGCCAGAGGTATCACTATCCTGATTTCAAGTTATACGACAAAGCTATAGTAATAAAAACAGCATGGCATGGGCACAATAAAATAGACACATGGAATTAAAATGAAGACCAAGACATAAATCCACACACATCCGAACACATGGTTTTTGATTAAGAGGTCAGAAATACAGCAGGGGGAAAAGACTTCATATTCAACAAATGATTCTAGTCAAACTAGATGGCTGTATGTAGAAGAAATAGCTTTTCATTTATCAACCCACACAAAACTGAACTTCAAATGAATCAAAGAGGTAAGCATAAATTTAAATGCATTGAACCTGGTCAAAGAGAAAGTGAACTCACTGGCACAGGAAAATACTTTCTGAACAGAAGAACAGCATTAGCCCAGACACTAACATCAAAAATTAGTAAACGGGACCTCAAGAAACTGAAAAGCTTTGTCACAGCGAAGGATACAGCAGCCTACAGAATGGGAAATGTGTGTGTGTGTGTGTGTGTGTGTGTGTGTGTGTGTGTGTGTGTGTATCCAGTCAAAAGACTGGTTATGAAGAAAACAAATTACCCAACTTTGAAATGAAGAATAGATCTAAACAGAGAATTCTCAAAGAGGAAACTCAAATGGCTGAGAAACACTTAAATGTTGAACATCCTGAGTCATCAGGGAACTGCAAGTCAGAACTACTTTGTGATTTCAGCTTACACCCGTCAAAAGAGCTGAGATCAAGAAAACAAGTGACAGTTCATATGTGGGTCTGGCTGGTGGGAGTACAAACTTGTACAGATACTACGGTAGTCAATTTCTCAGGGATATAGGATCCATACTCCCACTCTGGGGCATATACCCAAGGGGCACTTTATTCTATCAAAGGACATTCAACCATGTTTATTGCTGCTTTATTCATAATAACCAGACATTGGAAACATCCTAAAGAAGAAAAGACAAAGAAAATGTGGTTCAGTCACACAAGGGAGTATTACTCAGCCATTTAAAAAAGTGAAATCACAAAATTCACAGATAAATGGGTTAGACCCAAAAAAAACAAAACAAAACAAAACAAACAAACAAACAAAAAAAAACAACAAAAAACATCTTGAGTGAGGTAACTCAGACCAAGAAAGATAAACATGGTATGTATTTGCTTATACATTGAAGGTTGATGTCATTATGCAGGTGAAGGCAGGTACAGGATAGAATGAGGCCTGTCATTGGAGGAAAAGGAAGAATGGGTGAGAGAAAAGGTTTAGAGAGGCAGAGAGAGGTTTAGAGAGGGAGCAGAGAGAACATGGCGGCGGATGTTAAGATTCCTCTGTGCACATATTACAGGTTGTTATGACTATTATTAAGGGATGGGTGCATACAGGGTTTTGTGCTATCTGGATGGGCATATTATATCTTATCAATTGGATCAGAGGATACTGTGTGATATGTTCTTTCATGTGGTGACTTAATTGAGTTCCAGGTAGTGTGTGGTGACAGGACACAACATTCCCGCCATGGAATTGGGATGTGTATGCCTGGTGTGGTGGAAACCATCCAACAGAGATGTGAGTGAGGGCAGGGCGGCCTGACAGGGTGCTGTGTTGGAATGATTTGCCGACAGTGGGTCAGAAAGTATTTAACTGTAGTGTGGAGGCACTGAGATAAATTAGTGCTTGTTTCAATGGCCTAGTGGAGCCTTCTGAGCCAGAACTTGTGAGAGAACCAGACTGCCAAGGTGCACGCAGGAACCCATTCTGCCCATTTTTTATTTTTACCACAACAATACATGAGTGTTAGCCATTGAGTAATGATAGCCATTCTACAATATGTAGAATCACAGAGGTTATGTATAAAGTAAAGAACTAGAGGGAGAAATATATATGTCTCTAGGATAGGGTAGTGAGATAGTTACAGATGAATAAGGGTAGTAGACTGGAACATGAGGATTGAATGGAGAAGCGGAGGGAAAAGAGAGATGAGGGAGGAAATATGTAAAGAGACAGCCAAAATTTAAGGTCATCTGAAGGACAGCGAATGCAAGCTTAATATAGTATAAGCTGTCATATGTGTGTGTGTGTATGTATGTGTGTATGTATTATGTATATGGAAATCACCAAATGATGGGACAAACTGAGCCCAAAACAGCTATCTTTTGTCACTAAATGAAGCTTCCAGTGCTGGGATTGAGTTACATCTAATTAAGTTGTTGGCCAAATGGGCCCCCTGGGAACCCCCAAAACAAGTCAAGCATTGCCAAGACCATAGGTTGCTCTGCATAAACTGGCAACAGGACCCCATTGCTGAAGCCATCAAGTACACATCCCATTGACTATAAGTTGTGCCTGCCTGGTGTCTGCTTGAGCCTTCATACCTGTGGACTGGCATCTTTGGTACGGTACTCTACATGCTATCAAGAGGGAAATGTGAACAACTCAGTCACTAACCTTTGATAGTCTATGGGAGTAACCAACCAATATCTGATTTGATTTAAAGCCTACTACAAGAGATGAGACAGTTACTGGATAGATACTGCTTGGGTGACCAAGGACCTCAGACTAGACAGTCCTAGAGTAAAACCAAGTATTACAGTGCAGAGAGAGAGAGAGAGAGAGAGAGAGAGAGAGAGAGAGAGAGAGAGACAGAGACAGAGACAGAGACAGAGACAGAGACAGAGACAGAGACAGGAAAACAGAGAAGCAGAGAGCCTAGAGGCAGAGAGAGAGAGAGATTTTTAAAGACAACAATAAAACAACACCTAATCACTTCCAACTATAATCATAGATCAATGCCTTGCTCAGCCATCACTAGAGAAACTTCCTCCTGCAGCAGATGGCAACATGTAGGGAGTAAGAGACCTGTGAACATTCATCCCTAAATGGGATGGTCTATCAAATCCCTTACCCCAGGGCTCAGGAAACCCTGCAGAAGAGTATCAAAGCCAGAGAGGACAGAGGACGTGACAAAACTAAGGACTCTGAGTCAAAATGATCAATGCATATCTGTTCTCACAGAAAACAAGGCAGCATGCACAGGGCCTGCCCAGATCCATGTCAGCTGAGGTCCTAGAGCTGAAAGGAGAAGTGGACACATGTCCCCATTCCTAACCCAGAAGCTAGCTCCAACTGATAACCACTTGCAAATGAAAATTTCATTTTCTCCAAGGGAGTCTTGCTGGAGAAATAAACTGCTCTTGAAGATAGGCCATATGGAAAATGAACTCAATGATTCCTTTGAAGGTTCCTGGTCTCACAATGCTGTGTCAAAACACTTCCTTTTTTAAAATTTTATCTTATTATTTTGATTATATTTATTTTTTCTCTATTACCCTATAGGACTTTTCACATATATTCTGGCTTCCAGTTTAGTGTGTTTACAGGGTTCCTGGATGTGTGACTGCGTTGGAATGTGATTCTTGTGCCTTCTGTTGTACTCTTCCTTCTGTTTGCTACTTTTGTCCAATTCCGACATGTTAGTTTTGTTTTACCTTACTCTATTGTATTTTATATTATATTATATTAAGAGTATAATAACTCCAGATAAGCCTGTTTGCTTTCTTTTTTTCCATTTTTCATTAGATATTTTATTTATTTACATTATTTTAGATATTTTCATTTACACTTCAAATGATATCCCTTTTCCTGGTTTCCTATCCATAAACCCCCTGTTCCCATCCTCCCTCCCCCTTTTTCTATGAGAGTGTTCTCCCATCCATACACCCACCCCTTCCTGCCTCCCTGCCCTGACATTCCCCTACGCTGGGGGTGTCCAGTGGTAGGACAAAGGCTTCTCTTCCCATTGGTGCCCAATAAGGCCATCCTCTGCTACATATGCCGCTGGAGCCCTGGGTCTGTCCATGTGTACTCTTTGGATGATGGTTTAGTCTCTAGGAGCTCTGGTTGGTTGGTATTGTTGTCCTTTCCTTCAATCCTTTCTCTAACTCCTCCAATGATGATGCTCTCAGTTAAATAGTTGGATGCAAGCCTCCACTTCTGTATCTATCATGCTCTGTCAGAGCCTCTCAGGAGACAGCTGTATCAAGCTCCTGTCAATATACACTTCTTGGCATCAGCAATATTGTCTGGTTTTGGTGGCTCTATGTATATGGATCCCCAGGTGGAGCAGTCTCTGGATGGCCTTTCCTTCAGCCTCTTCTCTGAACTTTGATTCCATATTTCCTCCTATAAATATTTATGTTCCCCTTCTAATAAACATCTGCACTTTGATCGTCCTTCTTGAGCTTCATGGGGTCTGTGGATTGTATTTTCCATAATTCAAACTGTGGGGCTAATATCCACTTAATCAGTGAGTACATACCATAAGTCTACTTTGTGATTGGGCTACCATGATATTTTCTAGTTCCATCCATTTGCCTATGAATTTAATGAAGTCATCATTTTTAATAGCTGAGTAGTACTCCATTGTGTAAATGTACATTTTCTGCATCCTCCTCTGTTGAGGGACATCTGGGTTCTTTCCAGTTTCTAGCTATAATAAACAAGACTGCTATGAACATAGTGGAGCATGTGTCCTTCTTATATGTTGGAGCACCATTTGGGTGTATGCCCAGGAGTGGTATAGCTGGGTTCTTAGGTAGTGGAATGTCCAATTTTCTGAAGAACCTCCAGACTGATTTCCAGAGTGGTTGTACCAGTTTGCAATCACACCAACAATGGAGGAGTGTTCCTCTTTCTCCACACCCTTACCAGCAGCTGCTTTCACCTGAGTTTTTTATCTTAGCCACTGACTGGTGTGAGGTGGAATCTCAGGGCTGTTTTGATCTGCATTTCCCTGATGACTAAGGATGTTGAACATTTCTTTAGGTGCTTCTCAGCCATTCAATATTCCCCACTTGAGAATTCTTTGTTTTGCTCTGTACCCCATTTTTAATAGGATTATTTGATTCTCTGGAGTCTAACTCCTTGAGTTCTTTGTATATATTGGGTATTAGCCATCTATTGGATGTGGGATTGATAAAGATCTTTTCCCAACGTGTTGGTTGCCATTTTGTCCTAATGACAGTGTCTTTTGCCTTACATAAGCTTTGTAATTTTATGAAGTCCCATTTGTTGATTCTTGATCTTAGAGCATAAGCCATTGGTGTTCTGTTAAGGAAATTTTCTCCAGTGCCCATGAATTCAAGACTCTGTCCCACTTTTTCTTCTATTAGTTTGAGTGTATCTGGTTTTATGTGAAGGTCCTTTATCCACTTGGATCATTCTTCTACATGCTGACCTCCAGTTGAACCAGAACCATTTGTTGAAAATGCTGTTTTTTTCCACTGGATGGCTTTAGCTCCTTTGTCAAAGATCAAGTGACCATAGGTGTGCGGGTTCATTTCTGGGTCTTCAATTCTATTCCATTGATCTATCTGCCTCTGTACCAATGCTATACAGTTTTTTTCACTATTGCTCTATAATACAGCTTGAAGTCAGGGATGGTGATTCCCTGAGAAGTTCTTTTATTGTTGAGAATAGTTTTCACTATCCTGAGATTTTTGTTATTCCAAATGAATTTGTAAATTGCTCTTTCTAATCCCATGAAGAATTGAGTTGGAATTTTGATGGGGATTGCACTGAATTTGTAGATTGCTTTTGGCAAAATAGCCACTTTTACAGTATTAATCCTGCCAATCCATAAGCATGGGAGATTTTTCCATCTTCTGAGATCTTCTTCAATTTCCTTCTTCAGAGACTTGAAGTCTTGTCATACAGATCTTTTGCTTGCTTGGTTAGAGTAACTCCAAGATATTTTATATTATTTGTGGCTAGTGTGAAGAGTGTCGCTTCCCCCATTTCTTTCTCAGCCTGTTTAATCCTTTGAGTAGTGGAAGGTTACTGATTTGTTTGAATTAATTTTATATCCAGCCATTTTGCTGAAGTTGTTTATCAGCTATAGGAGTTCTCTGGTGGAATTTTTGGGGTCACTTAAGTACACTATCATATCATCTGCAGATACTGATGTTTTGATGTCTTCCTTTCCAATTTGTATCTCTTTGACCTCCTTTCATTGTCTGATTGCTCTGGCTAGGATGTTGAGTACTATATTGAATAGGTAGGGAGAGAGTGGGCAGCCTTGTCTGTCCCTGATTTTAATGAGATTGCTTCAAGTTTCTCTCCATTTAGTTTTATGATGGGTACTGGTTTGCTGTATATGGCTTTTACTATGTTTAGATATGGGCCTTGAATTCCTGATATTTCCAATACTTTTACCAAGAAGAGGTGTTGAATTTTGTCAAATGCTTTCTCAGCATCTAATGACATGATCATGTGGTTTTTTATCTTTCAGTTTGTTTATATAGTAGATTACGTTGATGGGTTTCCATATACTGAACCATCCCTGCATCCCTGAGATGAAGTCTACTTGATCATGATGGATGATCATTTTGATATGTTCTTGGATTCAGTTTGCAAGAATTTTATTGAATATATTTACATCAATATTCATGAGGAAAATTGGTCTGAAGCTCTTTTTCTTTATTGGGTCTTTGTGTGGTTTAGATATAAGCATCACTGTGGCTTCATAAAAGGAATTGGATAGTGTTCTTTCTGTTTCTATTTTGTGGAATAGTTTGGATAGTATTGGTATTAGGTCTTCTATGAAGGTTTGATAGAATTCTGCATTAAACCCATCTGGTCCTGGGCTTTTATTGCTAGCCTTTGGAAGACTTTTAATAACTGCTTCTATTTCTTTAGGAGTTATAGGACTGTTTACATGTTTTATCTGCTCCTGATTTAACTTTGGTACCTGATATCTGTCTAGAAAATTGTCCATCTCATCCATATTTTCCAATTTTGTTGAGTATAGACTTTTGTAGTAGGATCTTATATATTTTTTTTAATTTCCTCAGTTTTTGTTTTTATGTCTCCCATTTCATTTCTGATTTTGTTAATTTGGAAACTGTCTCTGTGTCCTCTGGTTAGTCTGGCTAAGGGTTTATCTATCTTGTTGATTTTCTCAAAGAACCAGCTCCTGATTTTGTTGATTCTTTGTATAGTTCTTTTAATTTCTACTTGGTTAATTTCAGCCCTGAGTTTGATTATTTCCTGCCATATTCTCCTCTTGAGTATATTTGCTTCTTTTTGTTCTAGAGCTTTCTGGTGTGCTGTTAAGCTGCTAGTGTATGTTCTCTCCAGTTTCTTTTGGAGGCACTCAGAGCTATGAGTTTTCCTCTTAGCACTGCTTTCATTTTGTCCCATAACTTTGGGTATGTTGTGCCTTCATTTTCATTAAATTCTAAAAAAATTTACTTTCTTTCTTTGTTTCTTCCTTAACCAAGTTATCATTGAGTAATGCATTGTTCAGCTTCTATATGTATGTGGGGTTTCTGTCGTTTTTGTTGTTATTGAAGACCAGCCTTAGTCCATGTTGATCTGATAAGATGCATGGGATTATTTCAATCTTCTTGTATCAATTGAGGTCTATTTTGTGGCCAGTTATATGATCAATTTTGGAGAAGGTACCATGAGGTGCTGAGAAGAAGGTGCATTCTGTTGTTTTAGGATGAAATGCTCTACAGATATCTGTTAGATTCATTTGGCTCATAACTTCTGTTAGCTTCTCTATGTCTCTATTTAATTTCTGTTTCCAGGATCTATCCATTGCTGAGACTAAGAGTCTCCCACTATTACTGTGTGTGGTGCAATGTATTTGGGGCATAGATATTCAGGATTGAGAGTTCATCTTGGTGGATTTTTCCTTTGATGAATATGAAGTGTCCTTCCTTATCTTTTTTGATAACTTTTGGTTGAAAGTCGATTTTATTTGATATTAGTATGGTTATTCCAGCTTGTTTCTTGGAACCATTTGCTTGGAAAATTGTTTTCTAGCCTTCTACTCTGAGGTAGTGTCTGTCTTTGTCACTGAGGTGTGTTTCCTGTATGCTGCAAAATGCTGGGTCCTCTTAATATATCCAGTCTGTTAGTCTATGTTTTTAATATTCTTTCTTTGTTTTGTGGCATTTGGTGGTTTAACTATTATGTGACAAGAAGAATTTCTTTTCTGCTCCAATCTGTTTGGAGTTCTGTAGGCTTCTTTTATGCTTATGGGCATCTCTTTCTTTAGATTAGGGAACTTTTCTTCTATAATTTTGTTGAAGATATTTACTGGCCCTTTAAGTTGGGAATCTTTGGTCTCTTCTATACTTATTATTATTAGATTTGATCTTCTCATTGTGTCTTTGGTTTCCTAGTGTTTTGAGTTAGGAGCTTTTTCTGTTTTACATTTTCTTTGATGGTTGTGTCAAAGTTTTCTATGGTATCTTCTGCCCCTGAGATTCTCCCTTCTATCTCTTGTATTCTGTTGGTAATACTTGTGTCTAGGACTCCTGATCTCTTTCCTGGGTTTTCTTCTCCAGGGTTTTCTCCCTTTGTGATTTCTTTGTTGTTTCCATTTTTAGGTCCTGGATGGTTTTGTTCAATTCCTTCATCTGTTTGGTTGTGTTTTCTTCTACTTTTTTAAGGCACTTTTGTGTTTCCTCTTTAAGGGCTTCTACCTACTTACCTGTGTTGTCCTGTATTTCTTTTAGGGTCTTATTTATGTCATTTTTAAAGACCTCTTAATATCATCATCAGTTGTGATTTTAAATCAAAGTTTCGCTTTTCCATTGTGTTGGGGTATCCAAGGCTTGCTATGGTGGGGAAACTGGATTCTGATGATGCCAAGTGGCCTTGGTTTTTGTTGCTTTGGTTCTTGCCCTTGCCTCTTGCCAACTGCTTATCTCTGGTGTTAGCTGATCTTGCTGTCTCTGACAGTGGCGTGACCCTCCTGTAAGCCTTACTGTCAGCTCTCCTGGAAAATGGCTTTCTTTTGGCAGGATCTGGGTACAGAGAACTTTGTCACAGGGTCAGATCTGGGCCCAAGGGGGAACCTGAAGGATCCTGTCCCAGACTACTCCTTGGTTCCTGTGTCCAGATGGCTCTCAGTGGGTTCTTCTTGGGCCAGGAATATGAGCAGAAGCAGTGGCTTCACCTGTGCTCTGAGGATTGTCCACACTTCTGAGGATCCAGCTCTCTCCCAATGGTATCTGAGTACAGAGAGCTGTGGCACAGGGTCAGCTCTGAATGCAGGTGGAAACCCAGAAGCCTTTATTTACATTTCAAATGTTGTCCCCTTTTCTGGTTTCCCCTCCAGAAACTCCCTATCCCATACCTCCTCCCGCTGCCTCTGTAAACCTGCTCCCCTACCCACCTACCCACTCCCTCCTGCCTCCCAGCCCTGGCATTCATTCCTCTAACGAGAAACAGAAAGGGGTGGATCCAGATGGGAGCTGACATGGCGATGAGCTTGGAGGAAGGAGGGAAAAGCATAACCAGGATACGAGGGGAGGGGGAAAATTTGTTTTCAATAAAAGGAAAAAAAGAGAATAAATACAGCTTTTTAAAAATCTTCCAGTGGCTTTAATTTTCAGTGATGAGATTGAGTATTACAATTATTCAGACTTATAGGTTACCCAAGAATTACTTGTGACCATTGAAATTTATAACTTATTGTCAATTTGTGTAGATATGTAATAGATTATTTAATATTAATATTTTAATCAAAGTACCAAAGAAAAGAAGTCAATTTGTGTAAATATGTAATAGATTATTTAATATTAATATTTTAATCAAAGTACCAAAGAAAAGAAAGAAACAAAGAAGGAATGAGACAAAGAAAGAGAAAAAGAGCCATCCTAATCTAGTGTGAGTTCATCTTAGTTTGGCTGTACCTGCAAAGACTGTATTTTGAACTAAAATCCCATTCATACATGCTAAGGTTAATTTTCACCATATTCATTTCGGGGGAATGACTAAAGCTGCAATTCTCACCCATCCAAAATTTCTATGGGTATTTCATGACCTTCTACATGCTCTAGCATCATACTGGATGGGAGTCATGGTCACAGCTGAAGTGACATTAAGTTTGAGTATCTTCTGAATGCAGGAACTCCCTTCCCCTACACTGGCTGTGGAGCAATCTGTCCATTCCTGTTGACTGAATGCCATTTGACTCCCACTGGGACTGTATTAACTGTGAGCTGCTGAATATTGTCCTTTTCATCCCTGGGAAATGGTAAAACATCGAGTGTGGACTTTGCGGATCAAGTGGCGCCCTTAAGCTTATAGTAATTCATTAGTCTCTGGAGAACACACTACTGCTGCTTTGTATCCTTCACTTGTCCTGGAAGACAGACACAGTGTCCCAAGATTGAGACCAAAGATCTGCATGGTCATTATGTCCTTCTCCTGCATGCTCAACAGTGATCACATCCAGAAAAACCACACACCAGAGAAGTACAGGCTGCCTAACTGATATATTGCCTTCAGATGTTCTCCCACATCCGGTGTAATGGTTTGCAAGCTGGGAGACACAAAACAGATTTACTAGGAATGGGAGTAAAAGTGATTAACTCCAAACATTTTAACCATGTTGCCATGGTTTAAAAGGGTTTAACCTCTTTGCCTGTGAGCCCTGTGCACTAGAGGATAATCATTTCCTGACACATGACATCCAGCATTTCCAGAAGAGATAGAAGTAGGCAATGATTGTGCCCACAAAGCATTTATTATTTAATTCCTTTAAGGTGATGGTATAGCCACAATGATAACAATTTAAGATTTCATTTACAAATTTCCTGAGTTGTATCTATTGATAAAGGTGTAGCTGAACACCACTTGGCTTGTTTTCAGAAAATGTGACCCTAGGGCTGTGAGATGAACTTCTAATAGAACTCAGCGGGGTCCTTCCACTGTTCTCCATCATTCAATGTCTCAGCTGCCATGCAACATGGCTTCCCTGTAATGCCAAGCCTACACTGACCATGGGGATGCAGGCGAGTAGAAGGGATAAGTCAACAAACTCAACATCACAGACTTCTCAGAGCCTGGACAAGTTCACCTGGTGATCTGTTTACAGAGACAGCTTTTTCAAAACATATTTTTTATATTAAAGGCAATAGGACTAGGCAGGTTTCTGAACTTTAAGGCAATGTCAGAGTACTATTGCTCTAGCTTTATGCCTGCTCTCTAGTTGATTGTTATGAGCGATTGTGCCTTTGCTTTCTTAACTTTTAGAAAAAAAGAGCAAAGTTTATTGAAGTTTCAAGCTACATCTGAAAAATCAAAATAAAAGTCCTGGAGACATACAGCAAGATAAGGTGTCAGAAAGGGGAATGTGTTCATTGTCACAGAACCTCTCTACACAAGCTTCCTGGGTGCATTTTCCAGGCCCCAAAGGGATCGAAGCTATTTAGTCTTCTTGTCTACCATAGGACTTCATCCTTTGATTAACCCTAAAGTTCCCACAATAACTTAAAAAAGGAAAAACGAAAACAAACTTAAACGAAATTGTGAAGTCCAAATTGATCTTCTCTCAAGCCCATTCTATGTAGTCAGCACCAATGAATGGTGGGCTTGGCATTCAAAAGATGTATACATATACACCTACATGGTGACGGGCCTAACCAGCTTTGGGAGTACTGTCTGGCCTCTTATCTCTCAAAGCTAAATTTTTGACTGTGCTAATTTACCAATTGATCTAGTCTGTCCTTTAGATTAAATAAGACTTGAAATATAAGGGAAGGAGAGGGAGACCAGTTTCACCATGCAGTCACAGATGCCTTGCTGCTTCAGCCCTCCCCAATCTGTTCACTGAGGATGTGAAGTCTTCCCTTGGATGGCTTAGCTTTCTAGTAAAAGAATAGAAGAGTCATTCTATGTATGCAGACACATATGTGTGTGGGCATAATGTGTGTGTGTGTGTGTGTGTGCATTCTTGTGTGAATATGAACATGGACTTGCTATCATGTGCATGTATAAGTCAGAGGTCAATCATTTACTACCTAATGAATCGATTCTGGCTTTAACAGATAATAGGTTCTCTGTAGTCTATACTGCAATGCATAAGAAAGAGGCATGTGTAAGTCCTAGCAGTACCTCGACGACAGGGTTCTGAAAGGGAAAGAGAGACTCTTGCTCACCTCTCTCTTACCCATTTTTCTTTCAGCATGTGGGAAAGGAGACTCAACACTTCTAGCAGAAACGCCCTCTCTTCTTCTGCTGGAACCCTTGAGACTTGAGCCAGCAAGGCTGAGAGGGAAAGGAGAAAGCCAAGCTGTGTGCATTGTTGACAGTGGCCAAACAGTTCGGATGAGATGATGCTGATTACAAGGACTGAAAGAAAGTGGAGAGCCAGAATCCGGGGGTGGCTGAGAAAGGGAGAAACAAATGCCTTGTGAAAGTTCCAGAAAGCAGATATTGCCTGCTGGGTATCTTACATCTGCCCTTCAAGGAGTGCCTTATCCTACCTGAGGTTAGCCTCTCACGGGGCTCACTGATGAGCAGGGAAAATGGAGAGTCTTTAGGAGGGAGGAAAATCTCATTTAGAGGAAATGACCCACTTCCTCTAAAGACACTTGGACAAACACACCCTTTCGTGTGAACACCCTCTACTTTCCTGCCAGACACAACTCAAAAGTGCAGATTTCCCATTCACCTTGTCTGCTTGAACATTTTAGCCCATTTCACCTCCCTCCCAAGCCCCTTTTCCCATGAAAACATTTTTAGTCTTACATTTTAGTCTTACATTAAGTCCAGTGCTTAAGCCCTCTACCGCCCAGAGCCTTGCACTCCAAATAGACCTGGTCAATTTATTTCAAATACAGCTGTCAGAACTAAGAAGCCAGCACCCAAATTCACAGCTCCCTCTAACTGCATCTCACGCAACTGAGCAGAGCATCTAAGAAGCTCATTTTTCACTTGCTGGGACTCAGCCACGGGGCTTGCATTGACCCGAGAAGCCCTTATCATCTACTTAAAGGAAAGGGGAGAGCCTAGACAACAGCCCTCTGTTTCTTTTTCATAACTGCTTCCCTACAGGAGGTAGCAGGAGAAAGTTTTAAAACTGCAGCCCCCGGTGGTGAAATGACAGTCAATTTCATTTTAAATGGGTCACTGACTATCTCCAGTGGTGGTGGGTTTTTTTTCATATCTTAAATATGCTGCATTATGAAAAAGCATAATATTATAAGTGAGAGTTTAGAATCTTTTCCCCCAGAAGGCAAAAAGTCTCATATTTCCTGTTACTCAACTGAACTTTTTTTCTCTGCTATAAACTGTGTCTGAGATATTTTTTAAAAGGGCCTGTCTCGTTTTCGCACCAGTACTCTGTAGGCAGGAATCTCGCTCCTCAGAGCAGTCATGGGTAAAGACTTCCAGATGCTGGCCAAAATACTCTGAGAACTGTTGTCAACCATAATAACCCGAAATAACTTTCTGGGGCCATCTCCCCAGCAGCACTCGGATGTCTTGCAGACTTGAGATGTGACTCCTTAATGAACAGGAAGTTTGTGGAATCCCCTTGAAGCCTCTTGGGCACAAGAACAGAGACACTGATGGGTACAGCTTTCGTCACCTGTGCTTTGGTCACTTTGCTTCTCCACTCAACACTGTGAAGAAAATTGAAAGGATAAAAGAGAAGTCTTGCTTCTCTTTCATGATCTGAACATGCTCAACATGTGTGGAGTGAGCCGAGATAATATTGTGTTTTATACCCCACCCGGCCCTCCAGGGCCTATGATTGTCATCATATCTCTCAGGATAAAGGAGCTTAAGATGGGACAGAGTACTGTGTTTTCCAGGAGGACCCAACACAATCACACCTGTCTATGACTCCTCACCTGTGGGAAAGGAAAGACAATGGATATCATAGTACCTTATGTGCTTTATCATGCAGACTGTGAAGAAGGGGGATGGCCTAAGCCAAAAATACAGGCAACCGTTAGAAGCTGGAAAAAGTTAAGAAATTGGACTTGCGACAAGAACCTCCAGAAGTTCTAAGCCAATGCTGGGATTTTAGCTCACTGAGGGCCAGTTTAGACTTCCGACCTTCAAATTTTAAAACAACGCATTTTAATAAAATTGGATATTTCAAACATTTGAAATTAAATTTATTTTTTGAAAAATTTAACATTATTTCTTATATATTTATACTTATACCTGTCAAACAAAACAAAAATTCATATTTTAACAAAAACAATGAAATAAAATAAAACTGAAATAGATTAATGCAAACTAAAAATCGATTCTTGGCAAATTACTGAAATGTGTGTCATGTTATAGGACAGAAATATCACCCTATCATAACACAATAATTGTACCATATGAATTCTGAAATATAGCCATGATGGAAATGGTGATTTCTGCCTTTGTGTGTTACTGGCTTCCACTTTCATGAATAAAATTCTATGTAGGTGTATGTATTTTCTGTACCAGTATAATAAAACCCTTACTCCTTGAGATCATCTTCAATTAAAAAAATAATGCATTTATGTTCTTTTAAGCTTTATTGTAGGAAGTTGTTACAGTGGCAATAGAGAACGAGTTCATAAACGTGGAAAATCCTGAGCTACAGACCCCAAAGTAAGCATTCACGCTGTGGGTGCTCAGCAACCATTAGCATAAACTACATTGCTAAAAAAGAAAAATCAAACCTCTCCATGGGCAGAGCCTTCATTTTTGTCCTAGGCACCTCTGTGCCCTCAGTACCTGCAAGCATATCTGGTATATGCTGATTGGTTAATACAAGTTGCTGATTACATTGGGCAGTAAAAAGCACTCAGCTAAGACAGTTGCAATACAATACTCACATGCAGTGACCTTTGTGAAACAGAGCTAGGTCACTTAGGAAAGTCTCTGCTTCCAGTCCCATCCCCAAAGTGTCTTCTCTGGGCATTTCACTGAGCTGGCCACTGAGCCTGTCTCTATGCTTCTCCTGTACTCCTCTATATTCTAGTCTGAGTGATTTTCTTAAACCACACAATAGGCATATTCCTTGTCCCTTACACAGGAGTGAAGATCAAGAACAAATTGAAAGGCCTACCAAAGGCAAGCTATTACCCTTGCCTGCTCCATCACTGTTCCCAAACTCCTCCTGCCCAAGGCCTTTGTTCATGCCTTTCCCTCTCTCATGAATGAGTCACCTTTCTCTACTACTACTACTACTACTACTACTACTACTACTACTACTACTACTACTACTACTGCTACTAGTACTACTACTACCACCACCACCAACCATTTCTCCTGGGTGACTCTTGTTCATTCTTTATTTCCCTTTCAAGTGTTACTTCCTGAGTTAGGGTATATCTCAGTGGTATCTGAAATGCACAGATCCATAAGTTTGATATCTCCCTCTCCTTCCCCTGCCTCTCTCTCTCTGTCTCTCTCTGTCTCTCTCTGTCTCTCTCTGTCTCTCTCTGTCTCTCTCTGTCTCTCTCTGTTTCTCTCTCTGTCTCTCTGTCTCTCTCTGTGTCTCTGTCTCTGTGTGTGTGTGTGTGTGTGTGTGTGTGTGTGTGTGTGTGTGTGTGTATGTTTGGGGTGGTTCTGATGCTTTGATTGGGAATCAGCATATGAACGCTGAAGGTTCTGTTCCCCAATTGGTTCTTGATCAATCAATAAAGATGCTAGCAGCCAATGAGTTGGGTCAAACAGGATGTCCAGTGTTTCGCTGTCAGACTAGCAGACACAAGGGAGGAGAAATGGATTCACCATGCTTCAAAAGGAGAAAGAGCCAACAACCGTGGTGAGATCTTGGGCGGAATGGCCATCAGCCGCTTCCCCGACTGGACCTGGGGTAGCGGGCAGGAGATTGGAAATGCAACTAAGCTGAGAACAGATTTAGAATGCTGAACTAGGAGTAAAGGTAACTGAGTAAAAGAAGTTGAGGGCAGATTTAGGGTGCAGAGCTGAAAGTGAAAAGAAGAGCATGATGGCCAATGAAGCCTTGGAAGAGCTTGGCCATTTAGCTAAAGCATATAAAAAATGTTTGTGTGCGTGTTGTGTGGTGTGGTGTGGTGTGTGTGTGTGTGTGTGTGTGTGTGTGTGTGTGTGTGTGTGCTTTCAGTTTGATGGAACATTCCAGATCCTTCTCATAAAGTTTTCATTTGAATTTGATCAAAGGGCTAAAAACCAATCATAAATTCATTTTAATTTGGACCCATCAAACTTGAACTTAGTGCCTTGCAACCAAAGAACTCTACAGGGCACAAGGGTCTTTCACATTTCTACTGCATCTTCATACACCAATGAAGTATGCAAAGTAGAATGAACATGCATTACTGAAAGCCATTTATGATTTGGCCAGAATTTTACAGCATAAGTAGTTTAGTGATTGACTGATAATGATGTTGTCTGTCTGTCTGTTTTCTCCCGTATGCAGAAAACAGAGGCAGGGCGACTATGAGTTCAAGGACAACTAGACTATGTACGGATACTCAAATACAATCTCAAATATAATCGACTTTAGAAACCAGTGTCTGTATTCTGTGTTTTGATCAAAATACATGGTGTGAAATTTTCAAAGAGGAAAAAAATGAAAGTTTTGTTTTTTTTTAAGAAAACAAAAATGTGCTTTGTTTCTGGAGATATTCTTTCTGATGATGTTCCTTGGCAATGCAAAACAAACTTACTGTTTTGGCCCACGTGGTTAACGAGAGAAATGATGTTATATCTATGCTAAAACATTTGAATAATGATTAGGAGAGTAAAGACGCTGATGTGTGTTTTAAAATTAAAATTGTGGTGCTTCAGGCAAGCAAGATAGTGGGATCCACCTAGCAAATCAATGAACAGGGACTTATTTTCCTATTCTCAGACTCTTTCTTTCTTTTTTTAGCTCTTCTTCCAAAAACCCCCATCAGAGGGCTAGAGCCAGTGAGTGAGAGAGAGCACTGTGGGCAAATCACCAGGACTTCTGCCGAGTTGAGAGGACTCTGTTTTCCAGGCAGAAAGTGTTTATACTTCTCTATTTTGACAGGGGATTGGAGACTGGAGGGTGCTTGCTTGGTGTGTAATGAATATTTAAGGACATGCTTTGCTTACTGGAATAGGCCTGACATTTTAAACTCTGTATTTTTTTTAATGAACAATTAATTTTTGATGTTCTCTTATTTGTAAAGCCTATTATTTTTATAAAATAATGGATTATATGAATGTGGCTGAGCATATAAGGAATACTGATAAGTTCTTTGTGGTGTTTGAGAAATAGGATATGCTCAGTTCCTTGGAGCTTTCTCTCTCTCGCTCTTCAATACGTCCTGATTTCTCTCTCAAAGAAATGACTACCATGCTGGACTTTTACGTTGATCATTCACTTACCTTCCACTGGAGCTTCATGGCTCTTAAGGAGTAGATTGTATGTAATCCTTAGTATCTTTAGTCTTCTGTTCACCGCTGCTTTTTAGATTACCTATAAATTGATCCTTGTGCTTGAAGTGTATTGATTTGGGCATAATTACATAGTGTTCTTACTTTATAAGTGCACTTTATGATTCCAGTTAGCTTTACTACAATGAAATACCTGATGCAGCTAGCTTCATAAAAAGACAATTTTAGTATTTTTTAAGATGTATTTATTTTATGTATATGAGTACTCTGTCTGCATGTACACTTGCATACAAGAAGAGGGCATCAGATTACATTATAGATGGTTGGGAACCACCATGTCGTTGCTGGGAATTGAGCTTGGGACCTCTGGAAGAGCACACAATGCTCTTAACCTCTGAGCCATCTCTCCAATCAAGACAAGTCTTATTTAATTGACTGTTTAGCAGGTGAAAGGTCATGGTGACTGTATCAAGTCAGTCCTTGGATGGTGTTGGATACCAATGGGAGTGGTGTCAGTAGCACAGAAAGTGATCACATCTGACCACATTTTGAGCGGGGGTGGGGGGTTGCTTCTTTAAAACATTCTGCCAGAAGCCCTCAAGGGACATATGAGGAACACGTCATGCCCACTAATGATCTAATAATATCCTGTGCTGCCTCACCTCCCAAAGATTCTGCTGCTTCCCTGTAGCTCTGTCTCAGAGACCAAACCTTCAGTCATAATGGGTCCCTAAGGAGCTCAAGCCATGTTTAAACTATGACGTATACCACAGTTAGTCTAATTCTGATGGATCATTCTTTAATTTTGCACTTGGACAGCCTTCTGTGAATACATTATCTATTGCATTTATGCAACCATTTCTTTAAAGTACATGGTGAGTAGAATTTCTGAGTCACAAGTTAAGTACAAATCCCCTAGGAAGTACAAATATTATTTTTCAATATGGCTGTGATGGTTTCTATTGTCTCAAGTAGAAGATAATGTTCTAAAAATTCCATGTTTTCAGAACAAGGACAAACATGACCTAATGGTCCTGGTACTTTCTTTCTCTCTCCAAAATGACAAAGGGCTGGAGAATCCATAGACCACAGTGATCCTTCTGCCTGTGAGCTGCTCTTGTGATCCTATCAAGTGTAATTGTGTTCCTTCTGTGGTGTGAAAAGAGGGCTTTCTTACTTAATCAGTTTGTTAGGCATGTGGGGGGAGGAGAGAGAGAGAGAGAGAGAGAGAGAGAGAGAGAGAGAGAGAGAGAGAGAGAGAGAGACCAGTACAAGATGGTCCTGTGCACTCGTGTACTAAAAACAATACATATCCAACATGAACACTGCTGACCTGTGCAAACAGTAAGATATTAAAGAAATTATAGATAATGGTTTCTTGGAAAGGCCAAAAAAGAACATCACATGCTTGCAAGCCTTTTTCTGGGATCATTTGCTGTGGAAGAATTCAGCTGCTGAATTGTCAAGGGAATTCCTCTACATAGGAACAGCCAGCAGCCAATCTCAACTTGCTAGCCTTGTCCATGGGCCATCTCAGAAGCAGATTTTCTAGTCCCAGACAATAGCACAGTGAACTTGTGTGTGTGTGTGTGTGTGTGTGTGTGTGTGTGTGTGTGTGTGTAGCTATAAATAGATAAATGGATAGATAGGTGGATGGATAGATAGACAGATAGCCAGCCTTACAGACAGATAATAGTTAATAAATGAAATTATCAATTAGAAACTAACACCATTTATGAAATAAGCTGGTTCCTCCCTGTTGATCTGTGCGAATAAGTTTCTGTATATTAATGGGCTTTTCTGAACCCCTCTGTTCTGCTTCATTTCATTCTTGTTTATTTACTCTGCTATCAGCATCGTGTTTTTTAATTACACAGTCTGGTGAGTTTTCATGTCCACTACTGCAACCTTCCCACCAATATTCTTCCTTTGTGATTCCTCTGCAAAGATCTTCAAGTTAGCTTGTCAAATTCTAAGGAAGAAAATACAGTACAGGTTTTAACTTTAATGGAATCTCATCAAATGTATAGGTCAACTTCAGATAATCTTCACAAAGTCATTCCTTCCCTAAGCATTATTTGTGTATTTATTTTACGTTCCAATATAAATATGTATGTTAGTTAGGGTTTTACTGCTGTGAGCAGACACCATGACCAAGACAACTCTTAAAAAGAACAATGTTTAATTGGGGCTGGCTCGCAGGTTCAGAGGTTGAGTCCATTATCATCAAGATTGGAACATTGCAGCATCCAGGCAGGAGGAGCTGAGAGTTCTACATTTTTATCTGAAGGCTGCTAGCAGAATACTGACTTCCAGGCAGTGAGGACCAGGGTCTTAATCCCATGCCCACAGTGACACACCTACTCCAACAAGGCCTCACCTCCTAATAGTGCCACTCCCTGAGCCAAGCATGTACAAACCAACACAATATGTATGTTAATATGTATATATGCAGTTTGTTTCCAACAGTTTTTGCAAATGTTTTCATTTCCATTATTCATAAGTTATCTTCTTCATAGACAATTGCATCTCCTAAAAATCATGATATTTCACGTCTTCCTTTCAGTTCTTAATTGTTTGTCCTCTCTTGACTAGTACATTGCTGAATTGACGTGATGGGGACAGACTTTCTTGTCTAATTTACAGGCTTAGGAATAATTGAGCTCCCTTCTCCCATTTTCTGGAAATGGAATTCTCCAAGCTGCTAAGAGTGCTGCTGGCAGCCTTCTTCAGCTGAAGAGATCTGCCTTGTCCATATCTCACATGCTTCCTGGTACAATGCACCTCAGGTAACAGGTCAGGCTCAGGTATGGAGGCCAAATTCCAAAGTACCAGCAGCCTATTGAGTGATTCCGTGAGGGGTTGGTTGACTTAAGTAGTTCTCCCGGCTACACCACAGCCCATCCTCTCCTGTCCCCACCCAATCCTATTTTCTTCTCTTCCCTCTCATAGAACACAAACATCTGCACTGTGCTCCTGCAGGGTCGTCAGAGAAACCCAAGTCATGACAGTGTCTGTCATCCATTTGCCAAGAACTTTTAATCTGGATGAATGCTCAGTTTTCCCAATTGGTTTTCTCCATAATTTGTAACAATTGTAAGTTTTTCTCTTCTAATTTCTTTACGTGGGAGCAAACAGGAATCACCCAAAATTGCACTGATGATCTGAACACAATTTGGTCTTGATGGAATAGACTGTGCTAGATTACAACCCTCATTACCGGGGTCACTTTGGGGCACATCCACAAGAGTAACCAGTTTTCCTGTTTTCTTTGTTTTGAAGTTTAATTAACACATAATAATTGGACATATCTATGAATAGAGTGCGATCATTTTTGATACATACACAACATATAATGATCAAAGCAGGGTACTATGATTTGGAGGTGCCTAGAGTTTGCCTCCCCTCCCCCCAAAAATCTATTTAATATGTGAAATTTAGTAAATGCTATGAGCTGATAAGAGACTGGAAAGTTAATCTGAGTTCATCTTCGCTGTTTGGAGGCGAGGTCTTTGATTGGGATAAGCAAGATCACTAGCTGGAGACTCCACGACTGGATTCTACGGATGGGAGGCACAGAGAAAAGGAGGGAGGGAAGGAGAGGAGAGAGAGAGGGGAGGAGAGAGAGAGCTGCGTAATCTCTGAATTCTGTCAGTGAAAAAACCATTACTAGCATCCACAACTATGAGCTAAAGTGACACCTTTGGAAAAGACCTTAGAGTGGCCTGATATATACGACAGTTAAACTTGCCTTCTCTTTATGCAGAGACCCTCCAGAGCTGGGGGCGAGTCTTCAAACACTTCTCTTCCAGTTCTTTATAAAAATACACAGAGGAAATTGCTGTAGAGGGTGCCATCCTCATCCTCCCATAACAGAAGGCTTAAGAGAACACTGAGACTTCATTACATACATTTATTTGATTTATATCATGGCCAGCTCTGTCCAGATCGCTTAAACAAAAAAATCAGAATGGCTAATAGAATTTTGGGGAACTCGCAATTCTAGACGCAGGAAAACCCGAAGTCAAAGCCACAGCATGGGATTTGTGTCTTCGGATCACAGGTGGAACTCTCCCTGTCCTCTCAGATGGTGAGTAGCCTTTGCATCTGCGTCATACGGACAATAGCTCATCGAAGAGGTCTCCTCCTTCATAACCTATTCACTTCATCCCACTACGTTAGAGTCAGGATTTCAATAAATCAATTTGGGGAAGACACAAGCACTGAGAAGTGGGAGAAAGTAATGATCCCTCCAAACAACTTAATATTTTTCATTATGGAGCAATTGCGTATTTGACTTCCAAATTATGGAGGAGGATGCAGTTAGTGGTAGAGTACTTCAATAAAATACATGAGGTCCTGGGCTCAATCTCAAGCACTACAAAAAAATTATATATTGCTTAATATTCTTTTAGCTGTACCAATGGGATATTAATTTTTATTCATATCTTTTTCCAAAGTTTTATGAAATTATAATTATCACTTTAAAATTATATATCTGAGTGTGTGTCTCTCTGTGTGTGTACATATATATAGATATAGATATAGATATATATAGATATATAGATATATATAGATATATATTATAAATGGAATACCAGGTGAAATTTTAATATATGTATACATAGAGAAATGATTACATCAAGCATATTTCCTTACATACTATGTCTGTGTTAAAAACATTTAAGATCTACTGTTCTGGGTTACTATTTTTGAGATGGCCCCCATTCCTCAACCAGGGGCCATGCCTGTCCACTGTATCTGTCCTCTACAGGTTCTCTCTCCCCTTGATGGGTATTTCGGCTAATGTCATCCCTGTTGGATCCTGAGGACCTCTTGCTTCCCTGGATTCTGGGACTTTCTAGTGGCTACCCCGCAGTTACCCATCTTCACTGCTACATACATCCATTCAATTTCCTGAACCTCTCCCCTGTCTCCTCCAACACCTGACCCTGCCCACCCCCCCTTTTCCTTCTCCCTCCTCTCTCCGTCCCAGGTGCCTCCCTCTCTCAACCTCCCGTGATTATTTTCTTCCCCCTTCTAAGTAGAACTGAAGCATCCACACTTTGGTCTTCCTTCTTCTTGAGCTCCATATGGTCTGTGAGTTGTATTGTGGGTATTCCGAACTTTTTTCCTGATATCCACTTATCAGTGAGTACATACCATGTGTGTTCTTTTGTGACTGAGTTACCTCACTCAGGATGATATTTCCCTCCATTTGCCTGCGAATTTTATGAAGTCATTGTTTTTAATAGCTGAGTAGTACTCCATTGTGTAAATGTACCACATTTTCTGTAGCCATTCCTCTTTTGAGGGACATCTGGGTTGTTTCCAGCTACCCATCTCAAAAATATTAACCCAGAATTGCTCCTGTCTAAAGGAAATGCAAGGACAAAGAGTGGAGCAGAGACTGAAGAAAAGGCCATCCAGAGTCTGCCCCACCTAGGGATCCATCCCATCTATAGACACCAAACCAAGACATTATTAATGATACTAAGAAGCACTTGCTGACAGGAACCTGGTATGGCTGTCCCCTGAGAGGCTGTGCCAGAGCCTGACCAATACAGATGTAGATGCTCGAAGCCAAACATTGGATTGAGCATAGGGACCCCAACAGAGGAGTTAGGGGAAGGACTGAAGAAGCTGAAGATGTTTGCAACGTCATAGAAAGAACAATATCAACCAACCAGACCCTCAGAGCTCCCAGAAACTAAACCATCAACCAGAGTACACATGGAGGGACCGATGACTCAATCTGTTTATGTAGCAGAGGATGACATTGTCTGCCATCAATGGAAGGGAAGCCTCTTGGTCCTGTGGAGGCTCAATGCCCCAGCATAGGGAAATGCTAAGGCAGTAAGGGGGAAGTGGGTGGGTGGGGGGGAGCACTCTCATAGAAGCATGGGGTATGGGGGAGGCTCTAGAGGGTTTTCTGGAAGGAAAGCTGGGAAGGGGGATAACATTTGAAATATAAATAAATAAAATAACCAATAAAAAATCTACTCTTAACCATTAATTCCCTGATATACATGGTTGTTAGCAGTAGTCACATGCTGTACTATAGATCTCCTCCAGAACTGATTAGTTTCATATAATTTAAACTTTCTACTCTTTAAACAATGTGTTTCCTGATTGGGGGCTTTTTTTATTACCTTTATATCATTCTAGTCCTTTTTGATAAAGGAGAAATTGCATCCCTCTTGATTCTCAGTTTCACTCATGAAAGAATTTAAGGACGGACTAAAATGGAAAGCTATAGAAAATTTTACTAGATTAAAAGAAAAAGACTTCAGGGCAAAAAGCCTGTAAATCTCAGCGATTGCCCAGAGGAGAAGAAAGGAAACAGCCAGACGGTTTAAGCTGGCACGGAGGTCAGACACATATATACTATATTATGATCACGGTTTCCCCACCACACAGCCACCATCTCTTCCTAGAGACTCGAGCAGGTGCATAACAGCATCCTCTTGCCCTCTATTACCCTCTATCCATTCGCATCCTCAGCCCAGTAACAGCTTCAGGTGCCCCTCCCCCACCTCAACTCCCACTACCACCACCTCCCAAACTCAAGCTCTTGGTTCAGACCCAAGGTCCCCTAGTCCTTTCAAACCTGTCTCCCCAGACAATTATTTGCCTTCCTACAATCGATCTACTTATAGGATTCCCCTCTTCTCATTATGCCTCCAACTCTCCAGAGACCACACCTCTAGGAATCAACAGGATACCCTCAGCTCTTCCCTGAAGCCACTCTCAGCCTTTTCTCTCAGCACACTTCTATTTCTCTCTGCCAACCACCGCCCTGCAGAAGCACTTTCTACCAGAAAGCCCACAGCTGTCACACATTTCTAAAATACAGTGCGAGCAATAAAGACCGAGGGAAAGAACGGATAGGTTATTTCTGCGCCGTCGTGAAATGAGCCAACTTAAACCAGATTAGATTATATGAAAGGCAGGTTTACTGGGAAACTACACTCAGACGAGTTCACTGACCCCAAGGACCAAGGCCATGGTGTAGGGGGAGGGGCAAAGGAGGGAGAGAGAAGACTGAAAGAGGCGTGCACACAGAGAGACAAGAGGAAAAGAATGAGAGACCAAAATGCCTGGATTACTTAGAAAGGACCCTCTGGGGCAAAGGCAGCCCAGTCACTGGACTGGAAAGTTCAGGATGGGGGCAGGATATGCTAGGTAGGAACTGAGGGATGCTGGGAAAACCTAGAAGCTAGGTCTGCTTTGGCTATGTAAATATACACCTCAGTCTCTTTGGTCTGAAACCAAACCAAGAACATGTTCCCAACAACTATGAGACAGACACTAACATCTAAAATTGCCTCAATCATCCCGACCCCAGATACCCAAACACCAGCACAAAAATATAATCACTGTTTCCTTCAATGAGAGAAAGAAACCTGGACTTGAAAAGGCGGGAGGTGGAGAAGATATGGGTAGAGATAAGGAAAGGAAAAGAAAACTTTGTTTTCAAGTTTTAAAAATGTGTAGAGTTTTACACACACACACCAGTTCCACGGATACCATCAAGAAGAGGCTGACAAAGACATCAAGGACCACTGCTCCCTGTCTGCAAAGCTAGTGGCAGGTCAGTCATCCCCCTGTAGGCCAGACTTTCCTTAGCTGCCTCCAGTCCCTGCCTAGGGCATGCTGCAAGCTGCCCCTTTCCTGTCTACACTGGAGGGGCTGAGGAGATCCCAGCACTGGGAGGGCAATTCTTTCACCCCAGGTGCCAAATATCTGCCCTACCCCCTGTATGGTCTTCTTGCCTCCATCTCTGAGGGGTCTGACCTTTCCAAACTGCCCTCTCCTCTGGGGTTTAAACAGACCAAGTCCCCCTCCAGCACTGAGTTCAGGGAGCCAGTCACTCTTTTAAATATCATCCCTACTTCTAACTTCTGCCAACTCCTAAGTGCAAAACGTCCCCAGTGTCCGTCGCCTTAGTTCTGCGTTTAAATGGGATGTTATAGAAACGACCTTCCCTTTCTCCTTGATCTTGGTCAATCATGAGTGCAGGAATAGTAAGGATTCTTCAAATAAATAAAAAAAAATAGTGCAATGTGGTGGTTTTCTTGGTATTAGTGTGTGGAATCCGAGTGGCTTGCTTTCCCCACCCCACACCCACCCCTTAACATTTGCGCCTAAATGAGCAGAGCTTGTTTTGCTTTTTCCTGTTCCTCTTCCTCACCTATTTTTACCACACAATTTCTCCCCTTTTAATGGCAATCTGAGCTATTTCAACATATTTTAAAAACTCCGCATGACCAATGTCTTACTTCCTGTCTTAAATAAGAGAGTTAGAAAACATTTAATTCTTTGAAAGATCCAAAATCAGCACAAGACACCCCACAACCAAGTTCTCTTGGCACAAAGGAGATTTATTTGCTCCAGAGGGACAAAGGGCAGGGAATAAGAGACAAAGACAGGAGATAGGAGACAGGGAGAGGGAAAAGGGAACAAGGGAAGGGATATTTGCCCTAGAGGGACAAGGAACTGCCTCTGGATAGAGAGGAGACAGAGGTGGCCCAAAGACAAATCGATGTTTATAAAGGGAAAACAGGAAACCCTGTTAGGATGAGGTGTTTAATTTACTTTGGCATGATAATTAGGTGAGTCAAAGGGGACTTTTGGTTGCTGGACTTGGGCCTTGGTGGTCAGTCTTAGGAGAAGAGACCATATAAGGGAATAGGCCTTGTGGCTAGCTTTAAGAAAGTAATCCAACTGGCTTTGTCCAGCATCAAATGGAGGAGAGGACCTTGGTTCTGTGAAAGCTTGATTTCCCAGTGTAGGGGAATGCCAGGGCAGGGAGGCAGGAGTCGGGGGGAGGACCCTCATAGAAGCAGAGGGAGAGGGGACAGGGTAAGGGGGTTTCCAGAAGGGAAACTGGAAAAGGGGCTAACATTTGAAATATAAATAAATAAAATGTCCAATTAAAACAACACAGAAAGCAATCTAAACATTTAACAAGGCAGTCAAATGGGGGAGGAAGGCAAGGCAAGGCCTGCCAGAAGCAACTTTGTCATGTCCAGGCCTACGAGAGCCCTTCACTCTGCAACCCACACAAGCTATATAAACCGTATGGTACTTGATTTCACCTTACTTTTCTTCCTCAAATAAAATAGTGGTGGTTTATTCAAGTAGTTGATCTATACATGCCCCACATGTAGCAGTATTTTGCTTTCTATACTCTGTATCATGGACCTTCTGTTTGTGATCATTTTGCCTTGCTTCATAGTAAGTAGAGATTGAAAGTTTCCCTTCATGAAGATGATTCAAGGAAAACTCTCTCCATTTTTGTTTGAAGCCATGTGTACCAGGCATCCAGGGGCACCAACAACCTGGGGCCCCTTTCAATGATGTTTTACACACACACACACACACACACACACACACACACACACACACACACACACACACACACACGAGGGGTTTGAGCCACTTCGGTAGCATGAGTTCAGAATATCACCCAGAGAACCTCCCTCAAGGTCTTCACTCCATACTGGGTTCTATGCAGGAGTCTTGCTTCTTGTCACCTGAGACTTGGAGTCCAATCCTTTGCAATATCGTTTGGTGGAAACACCTCAGTTGGATTTGTGTTCTAGCTTCGGCTTTTAGTTAAGTTCATGGAGCTTTCCGTCTCCTCACTCTTCTGTCTGAGAAGCCCTGCACTAGAAATGTGTTAAAGTAAAATATCCATAAGAGGGGATATGGAAGCCACATTTAGAGCAGCGACTTAAGGAATGGCCATTCAGAGCCTAGCCCACATGTGGCCTATATATATCCAGTCACTAAAACTAGATAAGACTGATAAAGCTAAAAAAGTACATGCTGAAAGGGACCGGATATAGATCTCTCCTGAAAGACACATCCCAGTGCATGTCCAATACAGAGGTCAATGCTAGCAGCAAATCACTGAACTGAGAATAGGACCCCATTTAGGGGAATTAGAGGAAGGATTGAAAGAGCTGAAGGGGCTTGTAACCCCCTAAGAACAACAATACCAACCAACCAGAGCTTCCAGGGACTAAACCACTACCGAAAGACTATACATGGACTGACCCAGGGCTCCAACTGCATATGTAGCAGAGAATAGCCTTGTTGGGGCACCAAAGGAAGGGGAAGCCCTTGGTCCTGCCAAGTTTGGACCCCCAGTGCAGGGGAATATGGGGGGAGGCAGTAAGGGGGATGTATGGAGGGCAATGAGGGGGATGTATGGGGGGAAGACCCATATGGGGAAGGGGAGGGGAGGGAATGGGGGCTTATGGACAGGAAACCGGGAAGGGGAATAACGTTTGAAATCTAAGTAAAGAAATATATCTCATAAAAAAATTTAAAAAAGAAAAAAGAAATGTGTTAAAGTAATTCCCCAGTGCCTCAGTGATGTAAGAAGGAAAGCTGCTGGGGGTGACTACACTGTCACAGCTTCCATTTGTGAATCAATTAAGAAGATGACGAACTAGTAAAACAACGGAGAAGAGATAAACCTTAAAACAACGGAGAAGAGATAAACCTTACTTGAACAGGCAACGTGGGAATTGCACATAGGAGGCAGTTGGCAATTACCAATTAACAAAGACTATTTGTAAGCCAAGTGCTTCACCAAGATTGTTTCTTATAAAGACACGACACCTCCAGGGAATTTACTAACCCTTGAACCTCTAACGAGACTATTACTCATTGGCCACCCAATGTATGCACAGTTGAGCACCAATGAGCAGAATCAAGAAAGATTTACTGTGCCCCAGTTTCTCAACTCAACGAGACGTCTCGGGCCAGTAACGTTTAAGGGAGAATTTTGTCTTCGCTGTGTTTGCTTTGGTTACCCATCCCCTGGTGGCTTCAACTGGAAGCACTGACTTAGAAACAAAGGCAACATTCTATGAACATGTGCATCCCGGCTCAACTCAGTCCCTAAACTCCTCCTCGTCAAGCGAAAAGTCCATCGAAGTCCACGGTTTCCACCAAAGACATAACTTAAATCAAAGGTAATAAATAGATTTTTGCCCCAAGTGCTCACTTCCAATGAACTTCCATTGAATACTTAAGTCCATCGATTAGAAGGATTACAGGATGTTACTAGCATTTATCTCTAACCAATCAGAAGTGTTCCTCACAGGTGGGATAGGCAGAGAGAAGGCAGGAAGTGGCAAACCGTGTAAGTAAACAGGAGGTTTTACTTTTCTCTTTTAAATTGAAGGCTGGGTGGACAGGAATTATTGAAACTGGGATCTAGGCATCTGCTGCAGCACCAGATGACAACAGTAATTGTCTCATGGAGTTGGGGCCATATCCTGACCTTAAACAAAAGCTCTTCCCGTCTAGTCAAGCCAGCTTAGTAGCCATTAACTAGGTTTGCCCACATGGCATTTCCAAACGTATTGCATGTGTGGCCACCAGCTAATAAGGGAGAAATATACCATCGTGCTGGAGAGGATGGGTGACTGGGGTTATTTTTTATTTTTTAGGAGCTGTTTAATGATGTACACTTAATGGCATATTCTGGCAATCAATGTCATTGAAATCTATGTAGAATTTAGTATTTGTTATTTCAATGCAGAAATAAATAGCTAAAATATTGGTGGGGACCGAATGGTAACTATTTTCATATTGATGAATGTGAGATTATGCAAGAAAAAGAAGCATCATCAGGTTAGTCAGAAGTTTACTCACTTTGGGGGGTTCACTAGAAAGATTTAAGTGTACAAATAGCTATACTACTGCTCTCCATACTATAGCCTCCTTTCTAAATGCTAGTTTAATGAATTTAAAGAAGCTCATTATCCTTGTAACTGTTTGTCCTAATTTGTTTCCTGTGATAAAATAAAAATAAAAAAACTCACTGGCTAAAACCTACTAGGGGAGGAAAGGGTTTATTCCACTTGCTGGTGACAGAGCATCAAGTGAACCTGGAGGCAGTAACTGAAGCAGAAACTGTAGAGGAGCCCTACTTACTCGCTTGCTTCCCATGTCTTTCTCAGTTTGCTTTCTCATACAACCCAGGACATCCTTCCAGGGATAGCACAGCCTACAGTGGGCTAAGCCCTCGATGCATCAAGCACCATCGATGAAATGCCCCACGGTATTGTGCATGTCTATATATATGGCTATCCTGATGGAGAGAAGCCCTCAATTTCTTCTTCTCAGATGGCTCTAGTTTGTGTCAAGTTGACAAACATTTTCCAGCACACTGTTCTTGCCTTGTATTTTAACATCCTTCCATTTTATCTACTAAAATGTATCCCAGCACCAAGTGAGGTACAGAATTGTATGTTATGACCAGGCATATCTATAAAAGAGCTCTTCACACATTGCAATCAAACCTTTGAAGAAACATTAGTGAAGGAAGAGTGGTGAGTTCTCTAAGCTGGCCAGCATTCCTCAGGCAAGAGCTTGAAGACCCTCACTTAGAAGGATCTGTTGACCCCTCTGGGCCTCACAGAATTTTTTAAATTATTATTTAATTTAATTAATTCAGAGTAATCTTTTGGAGAAATTCTTTAAGTCTAACTAGATCTGGACCTTTATATCATTCTTTACTGATGTAAGAGCACTATACATTCCCTTCCACCTTTGATTTACAAAATACACTGGCATCGAGACATACCATTCTGAGCATGAGATTGTCCCAGTTGATATGGACATGGACTCTGCAGAGAGAAGAGCATTGTCTTCTTTTGTTTATTTATTGTTTAAAAACTAAGAAAAATATCTATTACCTGCCGCAAATAGAGAAGGAATGGGAGTAGTTTCTAATGTCATCCTCAGATATAGCATGTTAGTTTAATCTGGGGAACATGTAAATATTCACATAGTTACCTTCCTCCTGATCTGCTCTTCCACCAATGCCAAATTGGTAGATTGCTCTGGAGATCTACAGAAACCAGATTCAGACTGCCTTTCTCCAAGGAGGTCTGCCTCGGACACAAGTGAGATACCCACCCAAATACCCACAGCAGATGGGACACCCAAAGAGCCTATCTAATATGAGACTTACCTTCCACTGCCTTGCCCAAGCTCCATCTTCCTTCCAGTCTTCTCAGACCAGATCAGTGGAACACCCCCACTCCTGCTCCACTGCCCTTAAAAAGTAAACAAGTAAATCCCTTAAAGAAATACAGGAAGGATCCAGCTATACCTCTCTTGGGCATATACCCAAAAGATGCCCCAACATATAAAAAAGACACATGCTCCACTATGTTCATAGCAGCCTTATTTATAATAGCCAGAAGCTGGAAAGAACCCAGATGCCCTTCAACAGAGGAATGGATACAGAAAATGTGGTACATCTACACAGTGGAATATTACTCAGCTATCAAAAACAATGACTTTATGAAATTCGTAGGCAAATGGATGGATCTGGAAAATATCATCCTGAGTGAGGTAACCCAATCACAGAAGAACACACATGGTATGCACTCATTGATAAGTGGCTATTAGCCCAAATGTTTGAATTACCCTAGATGCCTAGAACACATGAAACTCAAGACGGATGACCAAAATGCAAATGCTTCACTCCTTCTTTAAAAGGGGAACAAAAATACCCTTGGCAGGGAATAGGGAGGCAAAGTTTAGAACAGAGGCAGAAGGAACACCATTCAGAGCCTGCCCCACATGTGGCCCATACATATACAGCTACCCAATTAGACAAGATGGATGAAGCAAAGAAGTGCAGGCCGACAGGAGCCGGATGTAGATCTCTCCTGAGAGACACAGACAGAATACAGCAAATATATAGGCGAATGCCAGCAGCAAACCACTGAACTGAAAGCGGGACCCCTGTTGAAGGAATCAGAGAAAGGACTGAAAGAGCTTGAAGGGGTTCGAGACTCCATATGAACAACAATGCCAAGCAACCAGAGCTTCCAGGGACTAAGCCACTATCCAAAGACTATACATGGACCCTGGGCTCCAACCTCATAGGTAGCAATGAATGGCCTAGTAAGAGCACCAATGGAAGGGGAAGCCCTTGGTCCTGCCAAGACTGAACCCCGAGTGAACGTAATTGTTGGGGGGAGGGCAGTAATGGGGGAAGGATGGGGAGGGGAAGCCCATCTAGAAGGGGAGGAGGAGGGGTTAGGGTGATGTTTGCCCAGAAACCGGGAAAGGGAATAACATTCGAAATGTAAATAAGAAATACTCAAGTTAATAAAAAAATTAAAAAAAAATAAACAAATAAATGTTAACTATTTACAAAAAAAGCACTTTTGGGGAAAGCACATATCTGAGCATGCTCAATTAGAAACTATGTTCTTAAGCACATTCAATTTAAGGCCATATTTCAGGAGAGAAAGAAGTCAGTTGCATTCTAAGACATGCTGAATCCAAGTTTATAGATCACGTGTCTGGTCCAACTTTATATATACCACAAACATGAACTCACATGGATAGGTCCAGATCCCATCGTAGTGAAGACTAACTGTGGTGCTTTGAGCACCTCTAGGCCTGTTTAGCTTTCTCTAAGACTTTTTAGCTGTGTAAAGGAAAAGATGCATTAGCTGAAGGAGCCTGCCCTCAAAAATACCTGCATAGTTTAGCAGCTCTCAGATCCTGTCCTTCCAGCTTTGGGCAGGAGGCAGTAGTCACTAGCACTCCACGTCGCCCCAACCTCTGTTCACACAGCCTTGTCAATCCATTCCTGCACGTCTTAGAAAGAGTAGCTGATATCATATAGCTTTTGGTTATCTTTGGTGTTTGTTTAAACAAGCAAACAAGTTCATAATTTTCTACACTGCTGCAAGTTTTATACACGGGGACCGCCCAATATTTCTTAAACTAGAGAGAGGGAAAGAGAGAGTTTATTATCAAATAAACTTCTGCATAAGTCAGTATCTCCATTTTTTTTCCCTGCCTTTTTCAGGAATTGAATGTGTTAAGCTCTCCCTCGTGACAATCTTGTAGCCTCTTTTCTTCATGTAATTCCAGTTCTTGTCTCTGGGCCAGTTTGCCAGATGTGTCTGACAGGATGGAAACATCTGTGGTCCACGGCAGCTGGATTGAGGGCATTTATTTTTGTTCTGTGCCCATATAGGATACCACAGAACTCACTGGATCTCCTGTAAAAATTCTTGTTTCAGAAGCAACGCCCTGTTTTCTGACTTTGGGGCTCCCTAAATTTCGACTTGTAGAGCTGGAAATGTTCCTCAAAAGATAGTTTTGGATTTTTCCTCTGAGTAAATCACATGGATTCTAAATAATAATCGGGGTTGTTCAATTGGAAAAACACATGACTCATATTCTAAATCCTGACAATCTCCAGGTGTTCGTGGTTACGCTGAACCTCTGTGAGCGTCTGTTCTTACGTCCTGCTTTACAGAGTTAAAATGTTCAGTTGCTTTGGTCCTTCTTGGCCTTCCCATTTACCTGGCAGAGTGGGTTTTTACCAAAACGAAAACTCCACTAAGGTTTATCCAGGCTTCATCCCCAGGCGCCGTGGGTCTTATGGACTAGAATCCGGACCTAAAAATCTATGGGTTTTGTCTTTTTTTTAAAACAACACCTTTTATGTTTAAATTATTTCTATGAACACAAAAATTCTCTTAAAATAGTTAATCTTTAATGAGAATAAGTTATAAAACAAAAAGTATTCTCCCAGTGTTTCTGGAGGTCAGTCCACTTTGAGAACCCTTGGGAACTTCTCTTGTTACTGACAACAAATCAATCTTGTTGGCAGCAATGTCTAGTTCCTCTGGTTCCCTCTAGTGGAGAAGAATAAAATACACTAAAATACACTCGAAACCATTAAGTGTGAAATTGGATTAAAGCACAAAGACACAGTACGCATTCCAAAACCAGCAATGCGCCTTCCAGATAAATCACTCCGGACCCAGAATTTGTGGGAACGTCTTTCCCTATCTGCTTTCTAGGTAGACGCTACGAATGAAAGCCGTGCGCAGAACTGGCCCCGATGTCCTCAGTAGATCGCTATCTGCCCAGCCTGAGTCGCATCAGTAATTGTACTTTCCAAGCAGGGAGCAAACGAGGTCTTAGAACACGTTCGTTTTATGTTGAATCCATATCGTAGGCTGTACTCGGCTCATCTTCCACAGAGAGGAGAAATTGAAAGGAAATTGAATCGGGTTGAATATATCCTGTGTTCAGGTCAAAAGCTGTAAAAATTCTAGAGATAGCATGGTAGAGGGCCGGGTGTACGGGAATGGCTGCCTGCTTTCTTGCCTGATTTAACTCCAGGCCTGGAATAGCTCAGCTATCTTCTGTGTGAGAGCTTTGGTCAAAATCCCCATTAAACTCAGAGATCAACGCCAACCCTTCTGTTACAGAGGCTCGCAGTTTAGGACTGCCCGAGGAGAAAGCAGCATTAGCTGAGGACCTCTGAATATTTTTCCATGGGCTGTGGAAGGTCAGCCTCAGAATCAGCCATTGGATTTCTAGCTTAAGCCCTTCATGAGCAGAGAAGGAAACAAGATACTGGAAAACAGATGTGTTTTGTTTGAGAAGTTTATTCCCAGTGGACGATTCCATCCCAAAGGAGCACATATTCTAGTGTCATCTTTTTGACAGACCTTGAGAATGGATAGGCAGCAAACAACACAACCGGGCAGCTGCATATTCAAGATACAGCCACAGTCCGCACTGCACCACGTCTAATGGGAGATGTGCGCATTGCTGTTGGGACACGCCTTGAGTCCTGCCTCGACATCTCGTTTAAATCTGCCTTCTCTCCATGACCACAGGGGACACTCTGTCCCTGGGAAATAGTTTCTTGGACTCTGAAAAGAGTGCACTATTAATGATGTTTCTCAAACTATAGCAAGGGTAACAGTTTTCCTGTCGATTTCTTCAAGCCACTCAACCTTAAAACTTTTCTGGGGTTAGGGATTTAGCTCAGTGGTAGAGCGCTTGCCTAGCACGCACAAGGCCCTGGGTTCGGTCCCCAGCTCCGAAAAAAAGAAAAGAAAAAAAAAAAAAGAAGAAAAAACTTTTCTGGTTAGCTTGCTCTTCGATAAATATAAGGAAATAAACCCAAAGGAAAGGGTAATGTTTATGTGTTAATAATAGTAAATAATAAAACATTAATATTGCATGTAAACTGTACTTGCTTTAAAAACAGTAACTATTAACATACCTGTGTTGGTGACTGATTAACAAACCCAGCTCAACCTAGACTGGAGTTGTAAGAAAACATTTCTAAAGATATAGCATAAGCCAGCTATTCCTGCAGATGCAACTGCTTGGTATGAATTAAAATGTCTGAATGTCACGATCCAAGAACATTTATAAAAATAATGTATGGGCTCAGAAAGTAACAGTTGGTAGAGCGTTCGCATGGCATTCATGAAGCCATAAGCTTGATCCCCAGCACTTCCTAATTAAGGACGGTGCACTCCCCTGCAGTCCTAGCCCTTGGGAGACGGAGCCAGGAAGATCAGAAGTTCAAGGTCACCTTCAGCTACATGGCAAGTTCAAGGCCAGACTCGGACTCACAAGACCCTGTAATGTAAAATATTAAATGTAAAAAGAATGATTTGTAGACATTTTTTTCAAAGCATAGGAAAATTGGCTTAATTATAGTAAATGGTTTAAGTTTTCTGTAACTAAGAGTTCTAAAGAGACATGTATCCCTGGAACTTGATGTAGAATTAGTTGAATTCTACATAATTTAGTAGAATTTAGTGGAACTGGTGCCTTTTCCTAGGGCCACGAGCTTCTCATTTTCATCAGATTCACAACCTCAAGAAAAGCCAAATCCAATTGTTATGCTGTGTAGATTCTGTAGCTGCAACCATTTGGAACACACAAATCAATAATGGTTACCCAAAGTACGTTTAAGACATGAAATAAAACATTAGGAGTATAGTTCTCTTGAGCTCTTAATTGGACAATTAGCTTGTTCATTACTTAACATCTCGTCAAGTATTATTAGACTTACCAGATGAGGAAAAAGATGTCTGCTATGACATAACTTCCTTCTTCCAGCTGTCGTCATTTAGATGACCCTAGTAAGCAGTGAATTCAGCATGGTTCAGTCCACTTCCACATAAAACCATCATCATCTTAATAGAGGATGAGAAACCTTTTATGCCCTCAGGTAAAGTTTTACAAATAAATGTAGATTTTTTTAAAAAATTATAATTACAATTAATGACAAAAAGTTAAAGCCAATGGGCTAGTTACAATCACTACTACCTTGATTCAAACATTTAAAAAATGTCTCCTTAACTTTCATCATAGCCTGATTTCCAAAAGTTAGCTAAAATATTGCCAGTCAGTAGAAGCTCTTGAACTTATAAGATGAGCTTTGACTCATTAAATAAGTTTTAAGTAAAGCTCTTTGCATAGTTCACCTAAGGAAAACATGTTCAATGTTGCTGCGAAACCCAGGAACAAGTGGTCAAGGGTCAGAAAAATTAGCCCGAATGAACTAAAAAGATAAAAATACTTTCAACTAAACAATGTATTTGGCTATCATCTTCAATTTTATAAAATACCCATTCAGTAATATAGTCAATGATTGCCCATTAAAAGAAGATCAAACCCACCATTTCCAAGGCCATTGCCATGGCTGGAAAGAAGAGATTGCATGAGCAGTCTTGGATGGTGCCTATGTAGTGGGATGTATAGACGAATTTTGAAGCTGCTATACATCAGATCTTGGCAACCCTCAGGTCTCTGTGTTGAAGGCCTGGTCCCTAGTGTGGCACTATGGGGAGATGCTGCAGTCTTTAGGGGATTAGGGTATAGGGAAGGACTTTGGGAGGTTGGAAGCATAACCCTAAAAGGCACTGTGTGGCTGTCTCCCTTTGTCTCTCCTTTTGATCTTAACCAAAAGATGAGAAGACCTACAAAGCCAAGATCCCGTGTCCTTGATCCAGGTGGCTCAACATCCACAGCCTTGCCACACCTCTCGGCTTAAGCACCTACCCCATCCCAGTGTTCTTCTTCGTCTAGGTCTGTGACCCAAGAAAAGCCTATTCCCTCACATCCAGATCACGCAAGGCTCTTGGTTTCCCCTCCTCTGTCCCGATTGGCTCAGCACCCTCCTCCAGTTCCTGCAACCTAACTTCTGTGTTTCTGCAACTCAGTCCTTCCTTAGTCAAACCTCCCGAACAGAACAGTTAGTCGATCAAGTCTGGATACTTCCTTGTCTTCTCACTGGGCTGGAATTGGATGCTCTCCCGTTCACACTGCTTTCTCTGCAACCCTTTCAAGTGGACCATTTTCTCTCACAGCCCACAGACTTACTGCTATTCCCGGGCTACTTTTCTTCTTCACCTACAGGCACCCATACTTTGAGCCTCTTTATCATTAGCTCAGACCACCCACCAACAGCCGTGATAGTTGTCATTTACCAACCTCCCGCTCATCTACCTGGTTTTCCAAAGGTTTATAGATCCTTAATTCCTTCCCCACTTCCCTGCATCAAACTTTCCCGTCTCATCCAGTGATAACTCTTGGCCTTATTCTTGTTGCTCACTTCTACCCACGCGCCTCATCCAATCCACCAAGAATGGCTATTACCACCACCCTCAGATGCACTCCCTAGAATATGACCCTCTCTCCACTCCACAGTTGACTTCCCTCTCCCTAGATTACCACAGCAGCCTCAGAATAGATCTTCCTGCTTGAGTATTCGCTTCCTACCGGTCTCTTTTTTAAAAGCTGTTACATTATAACTATCTCAAGAGCTGACATCTTGGCGAAAGCTTTCTTTCTATTTTACTGAGTGAAAAGGCTAAAGCCCCAGGGCTGGCCTACTTAACTTGAGACTTCCTGGCCCCAGGCTATTCACAGTAACAGTCATTAGGCTCCCTCCCGTACAGAGTCCCTTCTTGATTCTTGGAAACCAGATACGAGCCTGCCTCGAGCACCTAGGCTGCCTGGAGGCGTTCCTCTCAGATCTTCCCACAGCGAATTCTCTCCTTTAAAGCATTAATCAAGTGTGCGCTCCTCCCAAACACAGTACAAAATTGAAAATTACTTCCCCGTTCCCTGCAGGGGCTCCTACCCTGCCTGCTCTTTGTTTGTTCCACACCCCACTTTTGATCCTGTTATTAAATTTCTCGTTCATTCACTTCTGATATATTTCAGATCTAGAAAGCCCACCCCCTAAAGACCCATGTGCTGAATGTTTGGTCCCCAGGGTGATATTACTGAAAGATTATAGAACCTTCATTGGATGGGGAGTGGAAGAAAGGCTGGCCATTGGGGCTTGCTTGCTCTTGAAGGGGATGAGGGAACCCCAGCTCCTTCTTCCTTCTCTGATCCCCAATTGCTCTGAGGTGAGCGGTCTTCCTCTGTCACATAATCCCATCATGAAACATGGCGGTTCCACAGGTCCAAAACAGCAGGGCAAAGTGATCATAGGTTGAAAGCTCTGCGACTCTGAGCTAAGGTAAATACTTACTCTTGTTAAAGTATTTATTTCAGGTGTTTTGTTATAGTGACAAAAAGATGACTAAGACTATTTTCTTCTGGTACCAGGCTATAAATCCTGTGATGCCAATATTATTTTCTGTTCCATTTGTTTCTGCTATCCCTTCCCATTTAAGATCAATGTCTTTGGAGTCACAGCACATGGTGAAGCATTGAGATTACACCAGGAGAAACTAAAGCCAACTGAGAATTTCAAGTAGGTTCTTTTTTTTAATTCTTTTTTTAAAAGATTTATTTATTGTTATTATGTATAATATTATGTATAATTATGTTATTATGTATATTATGTATTATGTATAATATTACGTATAATTTATTTATTGCTATTATGTATCAGACACACCAGAAGAGGGCATCAGATCCCATTACAGATGGTTGTGAGCCACCATGTGGTTTCTGGGATTTGAACTCAGGACCTCAGGAAGAACAGTCAGCGCTCTTAACCACTGAGCCATCGCTCCAGCCCTTAAGTAGGTTCTTGGTGAGATCCAATTAACTCTTTAAAGGGTGGCTTAGTTCTTTTGTGGTGCCAGTTAAAGAATAAGCTCCCAGTGGACATGGATAATAGATTCAATGCCTGCCTTGGAGATGTTGCTGACAGAATATTACCGAGTGAGCCCTCTGAAAGAATGGAGACACCCAAGAGGCCTAATTGGTGGTTTCAGGGTGACTTTCCATGACTTAAAGATTCCTTTAGAAATGTGGAAACTGAAATAGTACTAAGAGATAGAGTTTTAAATTAGCTCAAAACTCAGCAACAGGATCTGACTCAGGAGGACTGGTACAGACTCACTGACCCTCCGGATATCACGGGACAGGGGTAAACAAGTAACGGGTTCTGTTCTGCCCCTGTGATGTTTGTTCAAGCCCCCATTGTGCCCTACAGATAATGTTCCAGCCATTGTGTCCTGCAGATAGTATTCCAGGAAACCTGGCCGAAGCCTCACCTGATGTGTTTCAGATGCAGATGCTTCGTCAACTCTGACAAACATTTACCCTAAAGGACAGGAATCAAGATCTGTTCTCAGAAGAATGAGGGCTTGCCCTTTCCCCTGATTTAAACCCTACAGTCTTAAGAACAATCCTGTGACTTTGAGAGTTTCCCCTTGTGACATTTTTGGTATTTCCTTTTGACATCCCCTCATCTCCTGGGGCTTGTGACTTCTTCCTTTAAAAAGCCCTTCTCCCAGTCACTCAGGGTCGACACCGCTGTCTCCTGTGTGGGATACGTGTTGGCCCAGAGATCTCCTTAATAAACCTTGGCTTTGTGTATTACATCCAGATGGTGGCTCGTGTGTCTGGGGTCCGTGACTTCCCGAGACTTGAGTAAGGGTCTCCCTTCGGGGATCTTTCAGTACAATGAGCTATCGCAGTCCTGTGTGCCTCACCTCCACGGCTGCTGATACCTATCCTCTGACTCTCCTACCACAGTCTGCCAATGAGATGACCAATGAGCAACACTACCAAGGGTTCCAGCTCCTCCTGTCATCTAGGTGATGGGAAACAGGAGCTATGAGGGACAGGGCAGACTGTGTATCTTCCCAGTCCTCCACGGGATAACTTCTTGGCATGATTTTCCACCAGGCTTCCCAGAGAGCTCCCCTGGGCTCGACCCTGGCTTCATTGCTTTTAGAAATCTGCCTGGACCCGAGGCATAATGAGAACATGACAGGCGAAACTGTGGCTCAGGACGTAGTTTGGCTTCCATTAAAGCAGTGCAGAGGGAATATAGTACGCATCTAAAGAAGTGTGGGGTGGGGTCAGGGTGAGGTGGGGGTCTTTCGAGAGGGAGTGGTTGTTAGAGAACCAGCATTTCAAAACCTCCCTTAAAGCACCTGAAAGGAAAAATGCAGGGCTGGGGAGGTGGATCAGTCAGTAAGGGAAGGTGCTGGCTAGGCAAGCTTGGGGGCCTGTGTTTAGATCCCTAGCACACAAGTAAATGTCACACACCGCAGCAGTGATCCAAGCCCATGGATTGGGGTGGGGCACAAACACAGAACAATGGAGTTTGTTGTCCAGACAATCTGGTCAAAACAGCAAGTTCCGGTTGCAGTGAGAGGGCCCCCCCCCTTTTTTTTCATCTTTATTAACTTGAGTATTTCTTATTTACATTTCGATTGTTATTTCCTTTCCCGGTTTCTGGGCCAACACCCCCCCAACCCCTCCCCCTCCACTTCTTTATGGGTGTTCCCCTCCCCATTCTCCCCCCATTACCGCCCCCCCAACAATCACGTTCACTGGGGTTCAGTCTTAGCAGGACCAAGGGCTTCCCCTTCCACTGGTGCTCTTACTAGGATATTCATTGCTACCTATGAGGTCAGAGTCCAGGGTCAGTCCATGTATAGTCTTTGGGTAGTGGCTTAGTCCCTGGAAGCTCTGGTTGCTTGGCATTGTTGTTCATATGGGGTCTCGAGCCCTTCAAGCTCTTCCAGTTCTTTCTCTGATTCCTTCAACGGGGGTCCCGTTCTCAGTTCAGTGGTTTGCTGCTGGCATTTGCCTCTGTATTTGCTGTATTCTGGGTGTGTCTCTCAGGAGAGATCTACATCCGGTTCCTGTCGGCCTGCACTTCTTTGCTTCATCCATCTTATCTAGTTTGGTGGCTGTATATGTATGGGCCACACATGGGGCAGTCTCTGAATGGGTGTTCCTTCTGAGAGAGGCCCTTTCTTAAAAACTAAGATAGGAAGTGATGGAGAAAGACCCCTGTCTTCAACTTCTGGCCTCTGTCTATATACATATACACATGTATCCATACTTGCACATGTAGATACAAACATATACATACATATACTCACACTCGAGGCTCACGTGTGCACGTTCACACGCGCGCGCGCGCACACACAGAGAGAGAGAGAGAGAGAGAGAGAGAGAGAGAGGAAGCAAAAGTCAAATAAAATAAAGCAATACTGGGCATCTTATAGGTGATACCATTGTTAGCATTTTGTCTAAACTCTGCCCCACAGTTACCTGGCAACACCCAGGTGTTCCTCACTCACTACAAAGGAGCTGTTTGCCCCCTCCTTTCTCTCTTGCTTCCTTTTCTTCTCCTCTTGCTCCTGCTCCTTACCCCCCCCACATGCTCATGGCTGGCCTCTCTCTCTCTCTCTCTGACTAGCCTCTACATCCTATCTCTCTCTCCCTCTCTCTCTCTCCTCCCTCCCTCCCTCCCTGTCTCCCTCTCTCTCTCTTCCTCCCTCCTTCCCTCCCTCCCTCCCTCCCTCCCCCTCTCCCTCCCTTTCTCTGTCTCTCTCTCTCCCTCCCTCCCCTCCCTCCCTCCTTCCCTCCCTCCCTTTCTCTGTCTCTATCCTCTCAACTCCCCTCCCCATGCCCTGATTAAACTCTATTCTATACTATACCATCGTGTGACTGGTCCCTCAGGGGGAAGGGACGCCTCAGCATGGGCCTGCCAAGGGCCTCCCTTCCCCGATACCTCACCACACCTCCACAGAACATATCCCCACCCTCATATCTTTATATAAACACATCAACCATGACAACAGTGCCTCCATGTCCTAGGAATGGCTGGTACCAAAATCCTTGTCACACTGTCATTGGTAAAGCAGCCTTGGCACACTGTAGGTCCAGAGAGGCCACAGTTGGCAGTCAACTATAATTCCCTTGGTATTGTGAGGCAAAAAAATATCACTTCTAGGGGTTGGGGACTTAGCTCAGTGGTAGAGCGCTTGCCTAGGAAGCGCAAGGCCCTGCGTTCGGTCCCCAGCTCCGGGAAAAAAAAAAAAAAAGAACCAAAAAAAAATATATATATATATCACTTCTCTCTTTCCTCTCTCGTAGGACTCCACTTAGCATCCGGCATGAGACTCCTTGTAAGGTCAGTGCCCTTTGATGGGAGCTGACAAGTTGTGCTGCCATACTGTGCAGAAACACCCATTGTGTCCCATAGGCAGTTCTTCCATGGACGTCTCGGAGTCCGTGTCTGCCATTTTAGTTTCTACTCTTCCCTTCTGTTCTCTTTCCTTTTTTTCAACTACTTTGAGAAAGCATCTTCTGAAATACTGAAATTCAGTTTCTCCTTAGAGTGGCACGTCACCTGGATCCCTCTGCACATCAGTAACACACAGCAGCTACCAACACCCACCTAGCCTACCCCAGTACAGTGCCAGAGCGAAAGCCAATTAAAGTTTAAATGGAACGTAGGAAAAGGGAAAGGACTGCTTCCCTTGAAAACCCATTAAATTCTCAATGGCCAGAAAACTAAAAATATCACCCCAGGATTGCTCCTAAGAGGATCTGAACATATCTAGATTGAAGCCATTATCCACAAGGTGTTCAACGTGAAGGCAGATCATGCGGCAGCCCTGTGTGGTGGACCATCTCCTGGAAGCAGACAGTCATTGACTGCTTTCTTTCCAAAATAAATAAAAGGCATAGATCATAAAGTCTTAAGCAGTTAAGATAATATATCCATATAAACGACCTTGTTATTTCACTCTGTTCTAAAACTACTAAGAGACCGTGGAAATTATTTCTTAAAGAATCTCTCCAGGGCTGTTAGACAATCCAAAACCTATTTCTTGGGATGAGAATATTCAGCTCCGTCTACCAAGAAATTGCTTTTATAGAGAGAAATGTTGAGTTGCCCAAATTCCCCTTATTTGCCTCTTTCCTGCACCTTCAAGTGGCACGTGTCATTTTTGTAGCACAATAAACTCTCGTATCCTTGTTACTGCCCAAAACTTTGCCATAGCAATTTAGACATGACGGTCTGGCCACCCGAGGCAGGAACTCACTCTTCTGGAATTGGGAGATGCCAATTTATTAGCGCGTGATAATCTAAGAGTACATCTGGCTTCTGTGCTCTACAGAGCCAGCTTAGTTCCTTGAACATTCAGTATGAGATGTGTTTCCACTGAAGTAAACATGCATGCCACAAGATTTACCACTTTGGTCACTGTGAACTGTTCAGTTCTATGACCCTGTGTTCAGTCATGGTGTCACCAATGTCAACCTTCTCCGGATCCTTACCATCTTCCCCAAGGGAAACTCTGTAGAATTCAATACTAATTCTCCACCCCCTCACCACCATCCTCTCCTATCCCCTGATGATCACAAGTCTACCTCCTGCCCTCTGAATATGAATGTTACAGGCACCTACCTCACAGAAGAGGACTCCTATGGTACTTGTCCTTTTATGCCTGGTGTATTACATTTAGTAAGATGCCTTCCAATTCATCTAACTGTAGAATATGTCAAAACATCATTTTGTAAGGTTTAATAATACCCTATTGTATGACTACAGAATAAGTATACATCCAAGTATCAATGGATACTTCAGTAGCCTCCATATTTGGGATGCAGAAAATGATGTTGCACTGGGTAGGGTCTCACAATAGAGAACTCAACTTCAAGAAAGTGAAAGGGGAAGGCTAGAGAAAGGACTCGGCAGTTAAGAGAACTTGCTATGCAATCATGGGGACCACAGTGCAGATCCCAGTACCCACATAACAAACTAGACCACACACACACAGACACACACACACACACACACACACACACACACACACACACACACACACACCCTCGACTCTGAGGCAGGTAGGAGGAGAATCACACAGGAGAATAACAAACACCACCTGCCCTTTCCACAGGCCCAGGCACATGCACCCTCTCCGACATGCTTACATAGGTGCATATACTTACATAACTGTATGCACATACACATATAAATGTATATGTATGAATAAATAAGTAAGTAAATATTCTTTATCCTGAAAGGGAACAATTGTGAACACGCAAACCATTCTTCCTCTCCCTTTCTAGGTCATTTTGCTTCTTACAGCCACTGTCCAGAGTAATATCAAGTTTAAGCTGCAGGTGGCAGCAAATGTCCAAATCTTGGGCAAAGGAATTGCTGGTTTGGGGGGCTTTTTGTTTTGCTCTTTGCTTTTGTCTTTTAAATTGTGCTTGATTCTGCTTCCTTAGGGCTGAGTAAGCATTCGATTCCATGCTCCAGCTTTCTGATGTAATGTGGTTTATGCATTTCTCACAAACGTTCAGTTAGTTAAATTTTATCCTCATTGTGAGGTGTTTAAAGGGGTGGGGACAGGCCAGTGACGGTGTAGAGGCAGCTGTTTGGTATAAGGTCATTGGGAGGAAGCCCTGTGACCAACTACTGAGATTATATAAGGGAGAGAAGCACTGAAGACATGCTCCTAGACTTTATCGTGTGAAGAACTACAGTCGCTTTTGGACTCTACCAGCCTTAGAATATCACCAGATAAAGGCCATTTGGTTCAGGGTCTCCAGCCTAGGAGTCAGTTGCTGTTGTTGTTGTTGTTGTTGTTGTTTTGTTAGTTCTTGTTTGTGTTAAGCCAGGATTTCACATCCACAGTGTAGCTCAACCTAGCCTGGAGCTCAGGACTCTCGTGCCTTGGTTTTCTGGGTGTAGGAGTCACAGGGACTTGCCAGCACACCTCACTCTAAAATCTTGGTGCATTAAAGCAGATGCAGTGCGTGGTGTGCTATTAGCGCCAGGAAGACAACTGATACTGTCTCCTGTGTTCAGTGTACGGACTGCCCACACCTGAAGCATTTATTTGGACTCAACCATTGGAATTTTAAAGGTCAGTCCATCAGAATTGGAGTCTGAGTGCCGAGAGTTGAACTCAGACTTTCCCCAACCACATTAAAACTTCCCAGGCCGCTTCAGGATTTTGAATTCTGAGAGTAAGTGTTAGTGATTCGAATGGCTTTGCTTCTGGTGTTTCTGTGTGGCAGACCCTACTATCTGTCTAGCCAATATTGTTCTCACCTCTTTCCCTCCTAAGAAAAAGGCCTAATTATAGAGCCACCAGGCAACCATCTAAAATTAACTGCATTCCTTCATCTGCCATGAGTGAGCCGAACCCCACCCTGTTTCTTGTATGTTTTATTTGCTCTCTACCTAAAACGTAGATGACCAAAGGGAGGGGCCTCTCTATTGAAGCAGGGAGGATGCCAGTGATGGTGAAAACCACTTATCAACCATTGCAAAGGACATGTGGAGCAGTAATGTCAGGATGAGGTGCACCGCCTCCATCCCGGGGCCTCACTGCTAGCTGGGATCCTTACTCCTGAGTAGAACTTTGTAGTTCCTGCTTCATGAGATAATCACGCTACGTAGATTCAGAGGCCAACACTTGAGTGTAAAGAACATCTCTGAGATGGGTACGCAAATGGAAAATGTGTTTAAAGAAAGAACCAATAAATATACTAGGATTTAAAAAAAACTGTGAATGGCATATAAAACAATGTAAAACGATACGGTTTTAAAATTAGACATGAGTCTATAAATATAAAGGCAGACAGCCTATGTACAATATTTAAAGTAATAAGTTAGGAGAGTTTTAGATACATGGTGAAGTGACATCTAGAAGTGGGGTAAGCAAACTAGGATAGACTCTTTGCCTTGCTCATTACTTATAGATTATTTAGTCCATGCATGTGTACCTGTGTGGACTTATATGCACCATGAGAGGATGATAATTTTTTAGACAATAAAAATGGACCTACAGTTCCGACAATGTCTTGTAGAAATCCCCCTGAATAAGGAAGACCTTACTCACTAACAGGTTCAATTTGTCTTGGTTTACCTCAACGCTACAATGACTCACCTCTGAAAGGACACAGGAAGATAACCCATAGCCTATGACATTTTATAAGAATGCTTGAATCAGGCAGGACTTTAAAGTTGCAGCCCTTTAATTCCAGCACTTGAGAGGCAGAGACAGGTGGATCTCTGTTGGATGTAAAACCATGCCAAGAAGTTTGGCAAGGTAGAGCAGACCCAGAGACTCGGTGGGCACACATCTGGGGCTTAGGGGACTCCCAGCCTCCTGCCAGCCTCCTGGGGAAACACATGCCATATTTCTCACATAAAAGAAATGTGTCCTATGGTCACGTAGGCTCAAAGCAGAGTTCTCCGTGCTAATGAGGTACCTAGAGGCCCAGAGGTCTTAGCTAATAAGCTTCCCTTCTCAGACATATTCCTCCCTACAAAAGGTATTTAATCTCAGGCCCACCCTGAGAAGTAGGATATGGCTTTATGCATTTATTTTCAAACTATTTAGAACCATGGACTGTCTGTTTTCATCAAGATCCACTGTGGTGAGCCATAAAGAAGGCCTTCACCGGGGTTGGGGATTTAGCTCAGTGGTAGAGCGCTTGTCTAGCAAGCGCAAAGCCCAGGGTTCGGTCCCCAGCTGCAAAAAAAAAAAAAAAAAAAAAAAAAAAAAAAAAAAAAAAAAAAGAAGGCCTTCACCTACAGAGCCAAAGCCCAATCTCACGAAGAAGGCCTCTCTACAATCCCAAGCACAACCACCAAGCCTGCCTCTGCCAAGCCAAGGACAATCCCCATGAGACAAGTCAGAGCTCCCCACCCCACTCCACCCCTGTGCTAGACACTGTCTCCAGCCCATGCGCGCGCGCGTGCACACACGCGCACATGCGCACACACACCCTTCTCTGCTCTTCTGAGACTCCCAATGGCACCTAAATGTCCAAGGGTCTGAGAACCCCATGGCTCAGCCTTATCACAGGCCCAGGAACCCCTGCACCCTACAGCCCAGCACCTACCCTGGCGGTGGAATAAACAGTCAAACTCCCTGAGTTCCACCTCCTCACGTGGCTGTGCCCTGCAACAGAGCAGACATGGGTCTACAGATCTCTGAGTTCAAGGCCAGCCTTGACTACAAAGGGAGTTCCAGGACAGCCAGGGATACAAAGAGAAACCCTGTGTCAGACAAAAACAAAAAAACAAAAAACAAAACAAAAACAAAGCAAAAAAAACAACCAAACAAGCAAATAAACAAATAAATAAAAATACGTTTAAAGGCCTATAAACACAGCTAAAATATTCACCTACTCACTAGACTCTAGGGAAATGAACATGTGTCCACATGTGAGAGAAAGGATGAGAGGAAAGAAGGGAGAAAGAGAGAGGTTAACCGATTCGAAGAAAGAAGTGAAAGAGTTGGAGAAATTGTTCAAGGATCAGAGCACCTAACCAAGCTGGGCAGGGGAAACGTGAGGTGAGGAAACTGAGGCTGATATGCTAAGCCCAAGTCTGAGCCTATGGCCCCAATTTCTCTTCTATACTTAGAGCAGGTCTCTCGCCACTTGTAAAGTGAGAGATGTGGAATGTCTCATGATGCTTATAATTTAGCAGCAGAATCAAAAACCAAGACACACTGGCACAAAGGAAAGAGTGAGCTGAAGCATATAATTAATGGCTAAATTATATGGTTTGGTTTGGAGAACTGCTACAGAAATTCAGAATACAGAGATAGCTGTAAGACCAGGAATAGTTGGGAAGGCTTTCGTGGAGGAGATGGGGACAGGGAAAATTCACACAGAAAAAAAAGTAGGAAGGAGTGAGTCAAGATTGGCTGAAGATTATTGGCTTGTTGGTGGAACGGATAGAAATACACTTTGGAAACTACTGGGAATAGATTTAGATATGTAGTGTTAGGTGGTTGTATCAAATAAAAAAAATTTTTTTAAAAAAGGGCACCATCCCGCACTATGCCAGGCACCGGCAGGCTACATGGCACTGATGGGCTGTTCTCATCTTGGCGGACTCTCTGGCCAGGAGCTCCCAAAAACTCTCCACACGACTTGCTAAGTTCCCATGGTACATCGTTACGATGCCAGCCAGCCCCACACATCCAAATTCCATGGCTGTCTGGGGTGCCCTGCTTCTTTTTCTGGAACTCAGTTGAGTCTGAGTGAAGGAAAACACCACACAAACTTAGTTTAGAATCAACAGGCAACTCAATCGCTGGGAGCAACTACTTACATCCTAATTAGTAAGCCATACTAAATGAAATCCTCCAGTGGTGGATCCTAGCGGATCCGCCATCTAACCCAGGGCCTCTGGTTCATTGCATCTTCTACCCCAAGCTCTCTCCGGGTCCGAAAAGGTGCAAGTACCTTTTTCCTCCTGTCTGTCCCCTTCCGACCCGGAAGTCCCACCTATTCCTTGCCCAGTGATTGGCCCCCTGAAATCTTTATTCATTGGGGGAAGGGCCTTGCCACATTAGGTCAGCCCATGGATGCTCTCAAAACCTTAAAGATGTCTGAAAAAATGAGAAGTAAATCCTATTTCTCAGAGAATAGATAATTTTACTATGACATTTCCAAATGCATTCAAATCCTCGGCAGTCAGAGAACCCACCTACATCTCGAGGACCCAGTTTGCACTCGGTCTTAGGTCATAGGCCAGCAGCTTCCTTCGTTGTCTAGCACACTCCATTATTAAGGCCTGAAGATACCTTACCTTTCGAAACACTGAGAGAGCTTGACCTCCACAGGAAACGGTCACTTCTAACTCTCAGAGGGACAGCAGGAAACTGGCTGTTTCCCCGAGATGTAAAGATTACTACCCAGTGTGAAAGGAGAGATGGTAGGTCTTTTTAAAGGACAGCAGAAAGGAAAGCTGTCTAGAGTAGGATCCTGAGATAGGATGTGTTATAATTGGAGGAATGTTTACCAAACACGAAGGAATCCTGGTTTCCACCTCCAGCACTGCATAAGTCAGCCGTGGTAGCTCAAACCTCAGGAAGTACAAGAAGACTCATGTTTGGCTACAACGTGAGTTTCAGCCCAATCCCTAATACTCAAGATGGGGGGGGGGAGGGAGCAGGGGACAGAGAAGAGGAAGAGAGAGGGCAGTGGGAGGGTGAGAGGAGGAAACGGATGGGTAGAGGAAAGGAGGGGAGGGGAAAAGGAGTAGAGAAAGGGAGGGAGGGGAGAACTAAGGAGGAGGGGAGAGGAGGGGAAGGGGGAGGGGAGGAGTGGGGAGGGGAGGGGAAAAGGAGTAGAGAAAGGGAGGGAGGGCAGGGGAGGGGAGGGGAAAAGGAGTAGAGAAAGGAGGGGAGGGGAGGGGAAAAGGAGTAGAGAAGGAGGGAGGGGAGGGGGAGGAGAAAGGAGAGGAGAGGAGAGGAGAGGAGAGGGGAGAGGGGAGGGAGGAGGGAGGGGAGGGGAGGGAGGGAGGGAGGGGAGGGAGGGAGGGGAGCTTAGCACATCACCACATCACGGAACTTCAGCAGAAGTAAACATAGCCCACCAGGGTTCTCTGATTTCCAGAGCTACAAACCTGAAGCATGCAAACTCTAGTTCACTGGAGCTCAGCATAGCTTGGTTGGGGTGGAAGACAGATTTAGAAGACAGATGAGCTCTAATTCTAAGACAGACAGAGCCTCCACTCTGCCCTGGGAAAACTCTCAGCATCCTTTTATTCCATAACCTCATTTAACACGTATGTAACTGTGGGTGGGAATGCATCCAAAAGTCTAAACGGATGGCACACATCAATCACAAACAAGAGGAAAAGGAACTTAGTGTCAACCACTAGAGAACCCTATCTACACAGCCTCAGAATCTAATCATGAGACTGGCATAGATCATTATGAAGCAGATTCTGGCCCTCATCCCCAGACATCATGATTCTGCTCTCTAAAACAACCCGATTAACCTTTTGTTCCAGCCTGAAAGGCATTCATTAAGAATGTTGCTATCTAGTTGGGCATGTATATAGGTGGTCTTCTTCATTGGATTGTTCTAGGTGAAAGACCCAGCCTAAATATGGGCCATACTTCTGCCACACATAAAAGATCATGAAAAAAAAAAGGAACGTTTACTTTCTGCCTGTTTTCCTTCGCTTTCCTTGGCAAATTCATTTATCCTATGGCTGTGGCTTTCTTTCCCTGCTAGGTTCTAACCTACTTCTTCAGGATTCCAACACTGACTCAGGACGAGCAGCTCTCTAGGAATTCCTTGGGATTCCAGCTCAGCTTGGGACTGCTGAGACAGCCAGCCTTTTGGACTGAATGACTGTCAGACTCTTTGTTTTTAGAGACAGAAACGGCCACTATTCCATAACCCAAACTATTGCCTGAGAGCTACTCTAATAAATTAATATATAGAATAATTATAAAAATACAAATATATAAATTATGAATCTATGTGTGTTTGTATATGTGTATATTTGTTCATTGTGTAAGTTCTGTTCTTGTAGAGAACCCCGACTAATATGTTAATATGTTCCTTAAAGTAAAAAAAGGAGAATGTTGCTATCTAATGAATGTCTTTAGAAAGTCAATGTCTATCAAAATAGACTCAATAGATTTTGAAAATTATTTCATAATCTCTCAATATATGACAGGTATTTTTAATTTAAATTTTTTTTAGAATTTTATACATGAGTACTATAGTTACTATAGTCCTATATTCCCATCTCCCTCCACCTCCCACTCCCTCTTATGGCCTCTTCTTTAATATAAAATTGTTGTACATACGTACATACATGCATGCATACATACATACACACATATACATACATACATACATACATACATATATACACACATAACATACATACATGCATACATATTGTGATGGTTTGAATATGCTTGTCCCAGGGAATGGCACTCCTAGGAGTTGTGGCTTTGTTGGAGAAAGTGTGTCACTGTGGGGTTGGGCAAAGAAACCCTCTTCCTAACCACATGGAAGCCAGTCTTTTCCTAGCAGCCTTCAGATGAAGATGTAGAACATTCAGCTCTTCCAGCACCATGCCTGCCTGGATGCTGCCATGCTCCCACCATGATGATAATGGACTGAACCTCTAAGCCTGTAAGCCAGCCCCAAATAATATGGTCCTTATAAGAGTTGCCTTGGTCATGATGTCTGTTCCCAGAAGTAAAACCCTAAATAAGACATACATACATACATACACACACACACACACACACACACACACACACACACACACACACACACACAGAGTTCATTCAGTGTTGCTTTTATTTATCTGTGTTTAACGTTGACCAACATGGGTTGTAGAACCTATAGGGATATTCTCTGAAGAAAACTTATACTCTTTCTCTCAGCACCCATTAGTTGCCTACAGTCTTACACCTAGGGGTGTGACCTTGTGAAATGTCCCCTGTTCACAATGGCAGATATGACACGTTTTTTAAGAATATTATTTAGGCCAGATGTACTAGAGCACATCTTTAATTTTGGAACTTAGGAGACAATGGAAGGTACATCTCTATGAATTCAATGCTAGCCTGGTATACATAGCAAATTCCAGGCCACCGAGGGATACATAGGGAAACACTGTCAAAGAAAAATATTTCATATTTATCCCTGTAAACTGCACGGATGGAGTGGCAACTACTTTTTATTTCAGCCCAATGCATTTGAGGTGATTTCAATAACCGTAAATGTTTTCTCACCAGAAGGTATGTCTTTGCATTTCAAAGAATCCAGGATCTTCAACAACAACAAAGATTTCTATTTTTTTATTTTTGAAATTTTATTTTTATTAGATATATTTCTTTATTTACATTTCAAATATTATTCCCTTTCCCGGTTTCCTGCTCATAAGCCTCCATCCCCTTCCCCTCCCCAATAAGGGTATCCCCCACATCGACCCCCCTTAGCACCACCCACACTGGGGGGTCCCCTGCACTGGGGGGTCCAACCTTGGCAGGAGCAAGGACTTCCCCTTCCACTGGTGCCCCAACAAGGCTATTGTCTGCTACATATGCAGTTGGAGCCCTGGGTCAGTTCATGTATAGTCTTTGGGTAGTGGTTTAGTCCCTGGAAGCTCTAGTTGGTTGGCATTGATGCCCTTATGGGGTTGCAAGCCCCTTCAGCTCTTTCAATCCTTCCTCTAATTCCCCCAAAGAGGGTCCTGTTCTCAGTTCAGTGGTTTGCTGCTAGCATTGATCTCTGTATTTGACATGCTCTGGATGTGACTCTCAGGAGAGATCTATCCGGTCCCTTTCAGCATGCATTGTCTAGCTTCATCAATCTTGTCTAGTTTTGGTGGCTGAATATACATGGGCCACATGTGGGGCAGGCTCTGAATGGCCGTTCCTTCAGTCTCTGCTCTAAACTTTGCCTCCATATACCCTCCTACTGATATTTTTGTTCCCCCTTTTAAGAAGGGGTAGGAGCATGCGCATTTTGGTCATCCTTCTTCTTGAGCTTCCTGTGGTCTGTGGATTACATCTTGGATAATTTGAGCTTTTGGTCTAATATCCACTTATTAATGAGTGCATAGCAAGTGGGTTTTTCTGTGATTGGGTTACCTCACTCAGGATACTATTTTCCAGTTCATTCCATTTTCCTATGAATTTCATAAAGTCATTGTTTTTGATAGCTGAGTAGTACTCCATTGTGTAGATGTACAACATTATTTGAATCCATTCCTCTGTTGAAGGGCATCTGGGTTCTTTCCAGCTTCTGGCTATTATAAATAAGGCTGCTATGCACATAGTGGAACATGTGTCCTTGTTATATGTTGGAGCATCTTTTGGGTATATGCCCAGGAGAGGTATAGCTGGGTCCTCGGGTAGTGAAATGTCCAATTTTCTGAGGAACCTCCAGACTAATTTCCAGAATGGTTGAAACAGCTTGTAATCTCACCAACAATGGAGGAAGTGTTCCTCTTTCTCCACATCCTTGCCAGCATCTGCTGTCACCTGAGTATTTTATCTTAGCCATTCTCACTGGTGTGAGGTGGAATCTTAGGGCTGTTTTGATTTGCATTTCCCTTATGACTAAAGATGTTGAACATTTCTTTAGGTGCTTTTCAGACATTCAATATTCCTCAGCTGAGAATGTTTGTTTAGTTCTGTACCCCATTTTTAATAGGGTGATTTGGCTCCCTGCAGTCTAACTTCTTGAGTTCTTTGCATATTTTGGATATTAGCCCTCTATCAGATGTAGGATTGATAAAGATCTTTTCCCAATCTGTTGGTTGACATTTTGTCCTAATGACAGTGTCCTTTGCCTTACAGAAGCTTTGCAATTTTATGAGATCCCATTTGTCAATTCTTGATCTTAGAGCATAAGCCATTGGTGTTTGTTCAGGAAATTTTCTCCAGTACCCATGTGTTCGAAACTCTTCCTCACTTTTTCTTCTATTAGTTTGAGTGTATCTGGTTTGATATGGAGGTCCTTGGTCCACTTGGACTTAAGCTTTGTACAAAGCTATAAGAATGGATCAATTTGCATTCTTCTCCATGTTGACCTCCAGTTGAACCAGCACCATTTGCTGAAAATGCTCTTTTTTCCATTAGATGGTTTTAGCTCCTTTGTCAAAGATCAAGTGACCATAGGTGTGTGAGTTCATTTCTGGATCTTAAATTCTGTTCCACTGATCTATCTGCCTGTCTCTGTACCAATACCATACAGTTTTTATGACTATTGCTCTGTAATACTGCTTGAAGTCAGAGATGGTGATTCCCCCAGAAGTTCTTTTATTGTTGAGTATAGTTTTCCCTGTCCTGGGCTTTATTTTTTTATTCCAAATGAATTTGCAAGTTGCTTTATTTATCTCTATAAAGAATTGAGCAGGAAAGACTGAACCCCTAGTGAACTAGACTGTTGGGGAGAGGGCAGCAATGGTGGGAGGGTTGGGAGGGGAACACCCATAAGGAAGGGGAGGGGGGAGGGGGATGTTTGCCCGGAAACCAGGAAAGGGAATAACACTCGAAATGTATATAAGAAATACTCAAGTTAATAATAATAATAATAATAAAAAGCAACAACAACAAAAAAAAAGAATTGAGCAGGAAATTTAATGGGGATTGCACTGAATCTGTAGGTTGCTTTTGGCAAAATGGCCATCTTTACTCTATTAATCCTGCCAATCCATGAGCATGGGAGATCTTTCTATCTTCTGAGGTCTTCCTCAATTTCTTTCTTCAGAGACTTGAAGTTCTTGTCATAAATATCTATCACTTGGCTTGACTTTAACCAAGCAAGTGAAAGGACTTTTATCATGAAGGGGTGTTGAATTTTATCAAATGCTTTCTCAGCATCTAATGAAATGACCATGTGGTTCTTATCTTTGACTTTGTTTATATAATGAATTACATTGATGGATTTCTGTATATTAAACCATCCCTGCATCACTGAAATGAATTTTGATCATGGTGAATGAATATTTGATGTGTTCTTGGATTTGGTTTGCAAGAATTTTATTGAATATTTTTGCATCAATATTCATAAGGGAAATTGGTCTGAAGTTCTCTTTCTTTGTTGGGTCTTTGTGTGGTTTTGGTATAAGAGTGGCTTCATAGAAGGAATTCGGTAGTGCTCCATCTGTTTCTATTTTGTGGAATAGTTTGGACAGTATTGGTATGAGGTCTTCTATGAAGGTCTGATAGAATTCTGCACTAATCTGAGCTCTTTTTGGCTGGGAGACTTTTAATAACTGCTTCTATTTCTTTAGGAGTTATGGGGTTGTTTAGATGGTTTATTTGTTCCTGATTTAACTTTGGTACCTGGTATCTTTCTAGAAAATTATATATTTCATCCAGATTTTCCAGTTTTGTTGAATATAGGCTTTTGTAGTAGGATCTGATGATTTTTTTAAATTTCTTCAGATTCTGTTGTTATGTCTCCCTTTTCATTCCTGATTTTGTTCTAGAGCTTTTAGGTGTGCTGTCAAGCTGCTGACATATGCTCTCTCCTGTTTCTTTTTGCAGGCACTCAGAGCTATGAGTTTTCCTCTTAGCACAGCTTTCATTGTGTCCCATAAGTTTGGGTATGTTATATCTTCATTTTCATTAAATTCTAAGGAGTCTTTAATTTTTTCTTTATTTTCTCCTTGACCAAGTTTTCGTTCAGGAGATCATTGTTCAACTTCCATGTATATGTGGGCTTTCTGTTGTTATCGTTGTTATTGAAGACCAGCCTTAGTCCGTGGTGATCTGATAGGATGCATGGGATTATTTCTATCTTCCTGTATCTGTTGAGGCCTGTTTTGTAACTGATTATATGGTCAATTTTGGAGAAGGTACCATAACGACAAAGATTTCTGTGCCCATCTCTCAGAAGAGAGATGCTGTCTTTCCTGTGAGAAAACCCAGATGTGAATTCTCAAGGTTCTTTTCTTAACTTGAACCTGTAAAGGATGCCAATGTCCCAACGTATGGTTAAGAGGAAGGGGGAAATGAAGAAGTTACTTGCTGCTCTGTTTCCAAAACTGTTCTCCCTCAGGGCGAACATTTGAAAGTTGGCTGAAGATCGAAAGCTAGGGATTCCATTATAGCCTGGGAAAGGAAGTATAGATGGACTTGTGTATGCATAAGGAAAGTTGCTGGTTTTGGCAGGTTGAGGTCATATAGAAATTATATCCAAAATGTAATTTATGTACTTAATGTGGACTACATTCTACATGGTATTTTCTACTAATTAAAAATTACTAAAAGATCACAATAATATACAACTCCTAATTTGCTATTTCCACAAAGTCTAGTAAAACCACTGTCAACACAGAAATATTCCACAAATAAATTGTGACCAAAAAAAAATCTCATTTTCTCAATTATCAATGACTCTTCTTATGAAATTTTCACCATGCACCACAACTTTCCAAAGCCTGGGAAAAGAGTTTTTGTGTACATGTAGACACATGAATGTGTGCCTGTGTGTAGAGACCAGAGTTTGGCAGTGGCAGTCTTTCTTATTGCTTTCACCTTATCTATCATCTATCTATCTATCTATCTATCTATCTATCTATCTATCTATCTATCTATCTATCATCTATCCATCATCCATCTATCATCTATCCATCATATCTATCTATTTCTATGCTGATCCACTGATGCTTTCTGGCCAGAACACTGCAAAGATCTGCCTATTTCAACTCCCTCCCTCAGTACTGGGTTTATAAGTATATGGCTTTTCTCGTGGGTGTTGGTGATCAAAACTCAGGTCATCAAGCTTATGCAGCAAGGCTTTATCAATAAAGCCATTCCCCAGCCTCAGAGGTCCTTGACTTTTGGTTTTTTTTTTCAGACAATGTTGGTATTTTCACATACAATCTAGTACTCTTGAAACACACCTTACCTCCCCCCAAACCTTGCATATCTGCTGAGGCTTAAATGTGATTGGTCATCTCTGAAACTTGCGTAAGGATTGTGTGGTGGTATGGGATGGGGCCTTTAAGAGGTGATTAAGGTTCTCCAAAGTAGTGGTTTTCAACGTTTCTAATGCTGTGACCTTTTAATACAGTTCCTCATGCTGTGGTGACTCCAACCATAAAATTATTTCATTACTATTTCATAACTGTAATTTTACTACTATTATTATGAATCACAATGTAAGTATGCAGGATATCTGATATGAGACCCCAATAAAAGGCTCATTCGACCCCTCAAAGGGGTCCTAACCCACAGCTCGAGAACCATTACTCTAGAGGAAGCTATTGTTGAGTGGATCTATATAAGGTGAAACTGTCCCTCACTAAGTCTCACTCTTGTCCTTCGTCTTTCCCATCATCTTATGACAGCACAAGGTCCTCAACAGATGCACCCATCGAATTTTGAACCCCAGACTGTGAAACTGCAAACTTTAAAGATCATTAGCTTTAAAAATGACTAAGTCTCTAGTGTTGAGGTATAGCAATGGGTAGTAGGTAATGCCTTATTGTCCCAATTGTCATCATTGTAACTTCTATGCTGTATCAAGTTATAGCAAGTCCTATTTAAAGATGAGAAAACTGAGACACAAAAAAGATCCCAAGAGTCCGTGCAGTTAATAATTCCTATAACCTCAACTTTTTATAAATTAAATTAATGTCCTAAGGGAACAGTCAGTACTTGGCTTATTTTTTCAAAGTCAGACGACTTGAAAGCAGGTAGAAGGCCCATAAAATCTAAGGTCCTACTTTCAATAATAGCTCTACAAATTATCATTGCATCTGTTCTCTTTTGAGAACTATCTGTGTGACTTTGTTATTGGCAACTCAGTGATATCCAAAATTAAAGACAAGCTGGGGCCTTAAGTAATGGTATAATTTGCTTAAATATAGAACTGGTTGGCAACTTACTGACACTCAGGAGTTTGTGAGTAATGTCTTTAGTTATACATAGCTAATTAATTCATTAAAATTAGTGTTTGCCAAGCAACTCATTGCATCTTTGCAATAGATGTGGGTGTCAGAACACAGATTATAATTTATTTCTGTAATAAGCATATGCTTTTAAATATTTTTACTACTGAGAGAGCTGAGCCAAATTCGTAACAGTTGAAAATTGTTGAAGTAGTAAGAGACACATGTGAACCTTTTACCTGTGTCTGTTTTTACTACCACTGTTTTTGAAATAAATTTATTTTGATGGAATTAACCTTAGTTCCATAAAAAATTATGAAGCTAGTACAGAGGGTTGTTGTGGGCCCCCACCTGGCTTCCTGTGTTATTAACAAGTATGCTATGGTATTATTCACTAAAAGACCATGTTTCCATTCAGTTTTGTTCTGTTGGTTTTTACCTAAAGTTCTTGTTCTTCTCCTGGATCCCATCCACGGTGCCACACCCACTTAGTTGTTGGGTTGCCTCAGGCTCTCCCTCACTGTGTTTATTAGACTTTCTCTGACTTGATGACCTTGGTGCTTTCAAGGTCAGTATTAAAAAGAAGGCTTCTCCAAACTTAGATTTACCTTACCTGTTTAGAATGTGTTACGGCTCGGGCACCCATCGTAGGTAGAGACAAAGTGTCGTTTTCCTGTATTGTATCAAAGGTAAAGGCTATCAGCATGGCTTCTTGCTTTTGAAATCAACTTGGATCACCTGACGGAGGGAGCGTTGAACAGTCTCGGTAATGTAAAGCTGCCACCATCCCTTTTTATTTCAACAGTCATCACTGGGCACATGCCAGCATCTCGGATACCCTTAGCAGGCAATGACCCTGGCAGGCAGGAGTGCTGTGAAGGAAATGCAAATAGCAATGTGGTAGGAGAGCCAGAGGTAATGAACCAGAACAGAGACAGTGTTAGTAAATTTAGAGAGCTCCTTTGGGTCTTTTTATGAGAGACCAGGAAAATAAATAAAGAGCAAATCTGTGTAGGAAACCAGGGCCTGCACTGCTTAAAGTTTTCCCAGAAGGCCGCTGGTTTAAACCCAGGTTTACAGTGCACATTGGTCCCCTTTTTGCTTCTCCTTGAATGACGTTTTCAGCATCTAGGCTTTTGCTGTAGCAACAGCCCTCTGCCTTCCTAATACACAGTGAAAGCTTATTTTCGCTGCAGCTCATTTTAGTTTGTAAGCCTGATTCTAAGTAGAGATTATTTTAGACACAGGCTTCCTCCTTCCTCGTGCTTCTTGGTGTTTGATTTATGACAATTTAAGTAATCAAGGAGGGAAATTAAGAATTACAGTAAATATTGGTCTACTGCCAATCCTAAGAGGCCAGTTTCTTACATTTATAATCAGTTTCACTTTTTTTTTTGTTAAAAAATCACTTTACCAATTAGAGAAGGAAAACATTTGGCTCACCCCCATGCCTCACCCTAAACCCTGGCCCATGGTAAATACTTATAAATTTCCTGTAGCTATGTCTTTATTTGTAAGGAAACATAAATATCCTTTATTCTTTTGATTTTTTATTATTTTTTCTCTCTTTAGAAAACAGGCAAAGGCGTACTCTCCCTCCAAAGCCCACAGCCCACAGGTAGGACCCTGTTTTCTCTCTACTGATTGTTCAAAGAGAGAACCGCCAGAAGTGCACAGGGCTCCGAAGCCTGGGCCAAGACCCTTCCAGTCTCATCTGTGCCCAGAGCTGGGGATGGATGCTTCAGAGCCATGGGACACAGAACCTGCCTGCACAGAGCTGATCTGCCAAGAACAGTCACCCTCCTAAGTTCACAGCACATAGGTTGGACCCCGCTTTCTCCCCAGTGACTGTCCAAGGATATACACTCCAGGAACACACAGGGCACAGGAGCCACCGGGCAGCCATGGATCCTTCCTGTCTCCATCTGTTCCCAGAACTGGGGCTGTCCCACAGCTCTCTGACCCAAAACCTGCCCTGAGAGAGCTGGTCTGTCAGGAGTGCTCTCACTCCTAAGATTACAGGCTCACAGGTTCATGGGCCCAAAGGAGGGACAAGATCCAGTCAGAGACAGCAAGACCAACTAACATCAGAGACAACCTGATGGCAAGAGACAAACACAAGGACCTAAGCAACAGAAACCTAGACTACTTGGCATCATCAGAACCCAGTTCTCCCAACACAGCAAATAACCGATATTCTGACACACCTGAAAAACAAGATTTGGATCACCTTTAATGATCATGATAGAGGACTTTAAGAAGGACATAAATAACTCCCTTAAAAAAATACAGGAAAACACAGGTAAGCAAGTAGAAGCCGTATAGAGGAAACACAAAAACCCCGTGAAAAATTACAAGGAAAACACAACTAAACATGTGAAGAGATTGAACAAAACCATTCAGGATCTAAAAATGGAAATAGAAACAAAAAAGAAATCACAAAAGAAGACAACCTTGGAGATAGAAAACCTAGGAAAGAGATCAGGAGTCTCAGACACAAGCATCACCAACAGAATACAAGAGATAGAAGAGAGAATCTGAGGAGCAGAAGATACCATAGAAAACATTGACCCAATAGTTAAAGAAAATGCAAAAAGCAAAAAGCTTCTAACCCAAAACATCCAGGAAATACAGGACACAATGAGAAGAGAAAACCTAAGAATAATAGGTATAGAAGAGACCGAAGATTCCCAACTCAAAGCGCCAATAAATATCTTCAACAAAATTATAGAAGAAAACTTCCGTAACCTAAAGGAAGAGGTGCCCATGAAAATACAAGAAACCTACAGAACTCCAAATAGATTGGACCAGAAAAGAAATTCCTCCTGTCACATAATAGTCAAAACATCAAATACACAAAGCAAAGAAAGAATATTAAAGGGAAAAGGGTCAAGTAACATATAAAGGCAGACCTACCAGAATTACACCAGTTTTCTCAACAAAGACTATGAAAGCCAGAGATCCTGGACAGATGTCATACAGCCCCTAAGAGAACACAAATGCCAGCCCAGGCTACTATATCCAGCAAAACTCTCAATTAATATACATGGAGAAACCAAGATATTCCAAGACAAAACAAAATTTGTACAATATCTTTCTACAAATCCAGCCCTACAAAGGATAATAGATGGAAAACTCCAACACAAGGAGGGAAATTACAACCTAGAAAAAGCAAGAAAGGGGTTGGGGATTTAGCTCAGCGGTAGAGCGCTTGCCTTGCAAGCGCAAGGCCCTGGGTTCGGTCCCCAGCTCCGAAAAAAAAAAAAGAAAAGAAAAAGAAAAAGAAAAAAAGAAAAAGCAAGAAAGTATTCTCCTTGCAACAAAATCAAAAAGAGAAACACAAAAACATAATACCACCTCTAACAACAAAAATAGCAGGAAAATACAATCACTAATCCTTAATATCTCTTAACATCAATGGTCTCAATTCCCCAATAAAAATACATAGAGTAACTGACTGGATATGTCAAGAGAACACAGCATTTTGCTGCATACAGGAAATACACCTTAGACACAAAGAGAGAAACTATCTCAGAGTAAAAAGCTAGTAAACAACTTTCCAAGTAAATGGTCCGAAGAAACAGGCCGGAACAGCCATTCTAGTATCAAATAAAATCAATTTTCAACCAAAAGTTATCAAAAAAGATAAGGAAGGACACTTCATATTCATCAAAGGAAAAATACAGCAAGATGAACACTGAATCCTAAATATGTATGCTCCAAATGCAAGGACACCTACATTCATAAGAGAAAACTTACTAAAGCTCAAAATACAATTAGCCCTCACACAATAATAGTAGGAGATTTCAACACCACTCTCTCATCAAATATTCATACTGAGGGCTGAAATCAACCAAGTAGAAATGAAAAGGACTATACAATGAATCAACAAAACCAGGAGCTGGTTCTTTGAGAAAATCAACATGATAGATAAACCCTTAGCCAGACTAACCAGAGGTCACAGAGAGAGTATCCAAATTAACAAAATCAGAAATGAAAAGGGATACATAACAACAGAATCTAGGGAAATTTGAAAAATCATCAGATCCTACTACAAAAGCCTATATTCAACAAAACTGGAAAATCTGGAGGAAATAGACAATTTTCTAGATAGATACCAGGTACTGAAGTTAAATCAGAAATAGATAAACCATTTAAACAACCCCATAACTCCTAAAGAAATAGAAGCAGTTATTAAAAGTCTCCCAACCAAAAAGAGCCCAGGTCCAGATGGGTTCAGTGCAGAATTCTATCAGACCTTCATAGAAGACCTCATACCAATACTGTCCAAACTATTCCACAAAATAGAAACAGACAGAGCACTACCAAATTCCTTCATTAAGCCACAATTATACTTATACCTAAACCACACAAAGACCCGACAAACGAAGAAAACTTCAGAATAATTTCCCTTTGAATATCCATATAAAAAACTCAATAAAATTCTTGGAAACCAAAACCAAGAACACATCAAAGTGATCATCCATCATGATCAAGTAAGCTTCATCCCAGAGATGCAGGGATGGTTCAACTTATGGAAATCTATCAATGTAATCTACTATATAAACAAATTCAATTAAAAAAAAACCAACATTATCATTTCATTAGATGCCGAGAAATCATTTGACAAAATTCAACACCCCTTCATGATAAAAGTCCTGGAAAGACAAGGAATTCAAGGCTCATACCTAAAATAGTAAAAACAATATACAGCAAACCAGTAGCTAACATTAAACTAAATGGAGAGAAACTTGAAGCAATCCCACTAAAATCAGGGACTAGACAAGGCTGTCCACTCTCTCCCTACTTATTATAGTACTTGAAGTCCTATCCAGAACAATCAGACAACAAAAGGAGGTCAAAGTAATACGAATTGGAAAGGAAGAAGTTAAAATATCACTATTTACAGATGATATGATTGTATACTTATGTGACCCCAAAATTCCACCAGAGAACTACTAAGACCTATAAACAACTTCAGCAAATTGACTGAGAACAAAATTAACTCAAACAAAGATAAAACAGGCTAAGAAAGAAATTTGGGAAATGACACCCTTCACAATAGTCACAAATAACATAAAGTACCTGGGTGTGACTTTAATATTGTAAAAATGGCCCTGAAAGCAATCTACAGATTCAATGCAAATCCCCAGCAAAATTCCAACTCAATTCTTATATAGAATTAGAGCAATTTGCAAATTCATTTGGAAAAGCAAAAAACCCAGGATAGTGAAAACTATTCTCAACAATAAAAGAATCACCATCCTTGACTTCAAGCTGTATTACAGAGCAATCATGATTTTTAAAAAAGAAAAATGCATGGTATTGGCACAGAGACATAAAGGTAGATCAGTGGAATAGAATTGAAGACCCAGAAGTGAACCCACACACCTATGGTCACTTGATCTTTGACAAAGGAGCTAAAATTGTCCAGTGGAAAAAAGACAGCATTTTCAACAAATGGTGCTGGTTCAACTGGATGTTAGCATAGAAGAAGCAAATTGATTTCTTGTCTCCTTGTGCATCTCACAAAAAATGCAAATTGACCTAGAAAGAAATCTTTACAGGGGGAAATTTTTTTTTTGGTTCTTTTTTTTTTTCAATTGGATAATGGGACCTAACAAATAATCCTATTAAAACTGGGGCCTTGGCAACAATCAGACAACAAAAAGGAGGTCAGGGGATACAGCGCTCTACACACTGAGCTAAACCCCCAACCCCTAAATTGACCCATTCTTATCTCCTTGTACAAAGCTCAAGTCAAGTGGATCAAAGACCCTCCACATAGAATCAGATACTGTACAATGAAACATAATAGAAGAGAAAGTTGGAAGATCCCTGAGCATGGATAGGATAAACAGGGAAATTTTCCAATGAACAGAACACCAATGGACTTATGCAAATTAAGATCAAGAAACAAGAAATGGGACCTCATAAAATTGCAAAGCCTGTGTAAGGCAAAAGACACTGTCAATAGAACAAAAGGGTCTTTACCAATTAGCCTCCAATAATGGGCTAATATCTCATGTATACAAAGAACTCAAGAAGTTAGATTCCAGCTAATCAAATAATCCTATTAAAAACTGGGGCACAGAGCTAAACAATGAATTCTCAACTGAGGAATGGACTGAATGGCTGAGAAGCACCTAAAGAAATGTTCAACTTTAGACGCAAATTAGTCATCAGGGAAATAAGATCAAAAAATCAAACAACCTTGAGATACCATCTCATTCATACCAGTCAGAATGGCTAAGACCAAAAACTCACGTGGTAGATGCTGGCGAGGATGTGGAGAAAGAGGAACACTCCTCCATTGTTGGTGGGATTGCAAGCTGGTACAACCACTCTGGACATCAGTCCAGCAGTTCCTCAGAAAATTGGTACTACCTGAGGACCCAGCTATACCTCTCCTGGGCATATCTCAAAAAGCAAATGCGAATCCAACATATAGGACGTTGAAGGACACATGCTCCACTATGTTCATAGCAGCCTTATTTATAATAGCCAGAAGCTGGAAAGAACCCCAGGTGTCCTTCAACAGAGGAATGGATACAGAAAATGTGGTACATCTACACAATGGAGTACTACTTAAAAAAGCTATTAAAACAAGCAACATTACATGAAATTCTTAGGCAAATGGATGGAATTAGGCAATATCATCCTGAGTGTGGTAACCCTGTCACAAAAGAACACACATGGTATACACTCACTGATAAGTGGATATTAGCCCAAAAACTTGGAATACCTAAGAAAAAAATTCACAGATCATATGAAGCCCAAGAAGAAGGAAGACCAAAATGTGGATTCTTCAGTCCTTCTTAGAAGGGAGAACAAAACACTCACAGGAGAAAATACAGGAACAAAAAGTGGAGCAGGGACTGAAGAAAAGGTCATGCAGGGACTGAAGAAAAGGTCATCCAGAGACTTCCACACCTGGGGATCCATCCCATATACAGACACCAAACCCAGTCACTATTGCTGATGCCAAGAAGTGCTTGCTGACAGGAGCCAGATATGGGTGTCTCCTGAGAGGCTCTGCCAGAGCCCTACTGATACAGATGAGGATGCTTGCAGCTAACCATGGGACTGAACAAGGGGACCCCAATGGAGGAGTTAGAGGAAAAGACTGAAGGAGCTGAAGGGTTCAGTACCCCATAGGAAGAACAATATCAACCAACCAGACCCCACCAGAGCTCCCAGAGACTAAACCTCCAACCCATAAGTACACATGGAGGGATCTGTGACTCCAGCCACCTATGTAGCAGAGGATGGCACTGTCCAGAGTCAGTAGGAGGAAAACTCCTTGGTCCTGTGAAGGTCCCCAATGTAGGGGAATGCCAGGGCGTTGAGGTTGGAGTGGGTGGGTGAGAGTAGGATCATCCTCATAGAAGCAGGGGGAGGGGGTATAGGAGAGAGGGGAAAGGGTTTAACATTTGAAATGTAAAATCATAAAATATCCAAGAAAATAAAATTAAAAAAAGAAAACAGGCAAAAAATAAATGTAAAACACTCATAACACACACACATACAACACATCCCACACACTGAATTGGAAACCAAAACATACAATAAAAAGCCCAAATGACAGAAACTGCCTAAACAAAGCAGTAAGAGACAAAAAGTCTACAAAAAACTCGCTGAGTCTGTTTTGTGTTGTCTAATCACTATGTGGCATGGGGCCTCCCCCAGAGACTGGTTAATACCCCATCCCACCCCCACCCCCCCACCCTCCACCCCCACCCCACCCCTACCCCATGAGACTCCATTGAAGAGAAATAATTTTTTCTTTCCAAGCCAATGTCAAGTGCAGGTAACTTCTTGGTGAAGAATGGGAGTTGGCGGCACATGTCCACCATCCCACCTCAGCACTGAGACCCCCTTATCTTGTACCTGTGCACACCCTGTGCATGCTGCCACAGTCTGTGTCAATTAATATGTGCATCGGTCCTGTGGTGTCTGGAAGGTTTATTTTGCCTTGGTGTCTTCCTTCCCTCTGTCTCTTACAGTCTTTCTTTCTCTTCTGCGTAGATCCCCAAGCCCTACAGTTTGGTAAAAACATCCCATTCAGGACTGAATGTTCCAAAATCTCTCATTCTCTGCACATGGTCTAGCTGTGAGTCTCTGGTTAGTTCCCATTGACTACAAGAGGAATTTCATTTTTTCTTTTCTGTTTTCAATAATCTAAATGGAGGTTCTTGTTCTCTACTCTGTGTCCTCCATGCTAGAGATATGAGCATGGGCATATCGCATTATGAATTTTACCATGATTTGTACATAATATTTAAGCAGTATCAATATATTATACCACTTGATCATACTCTAAGCATGTACGCTAGTCTAGGAAGCAAAAGCTCTAAAGTACCAAGATCAGAATCAAAGACCTATGTTTAATTATTAACTTAATTAAAGGAATTAACCTTGGTAGTTGTGATGGTTTGCATATGGTTGGCCCAGAGTGTGGCACTATTAGGAGGTGTGGCCTTTTTGGAGTAGGTGTGTCACTATGGGCGTGGGCTTTAATAGTCTGTCCTGCCCTAGCTGCCTGGAAGGAAGTCTGCTATCGGCCTTCAGAAGAAGACATAGAACTCTCAGCTCCTCCTGCGTCATGCCGAACTGGATGCTGCCATGCTCTCTTCTTGACAATAATGGACTGAACCTCTGAACCTGTAAGCCAGCCCCAATTAAATGTCGTCCTTTATAAGACTTGCCTTGGGCATGGTGTCTGCTCACAGCAGTAAAATACTAAAGACAGAAGTTTTATGAAGGAATGTCTGGCTTATTTTGCCTACATTTGTTTCACAGTAAAGTACTTATCTAAATAACTGATTTCCTAGTCAATGAGATAGTTGGCATGAAAAGTGGACATTATTATACCATCTTGAAGCATAGGAAAATATCAAATGAATAAGGGAAATATTTTCAGAGTCTTAGGAAAAGCAAAACACAGAAAAATAATGCAAATAGATTTTTAAAAGAAGAATAAATGGCTTTATTCAGGCAATAATGTGCAACTAGTTGATGTCAGCTCTCAGTTTACATCCCCTCACCCAACCCTGTGTGTTAACTGATTGCACTTATACATTTGCTCACCCCCAATGGCTTTCCCCTTTGCATGCCTCCCTAAGGGCTCACGGGGAGTTAATTTTTCAGGAAGCCAATCTCAACATGTAAAGGACAGATATCAATAATTAGAAATCACCTGTGCTCCCTATTGCCTCATAGAGACAAATTAAGAGGTGTCTTACACAGCCTCTCACAGCATCTACAGTGACCCTGAACTCCAATCACAATGGCAGTAACTGCCATGCAGACCGACATCGTGCTTCCTGGATCGCCTCCTAGGGAGACTGCTAACATTCAAATCCTTATCTCAGAATCTTCTTTTGAGCAAGTCACAATGCTCAAAATGTAAGACATTGCATTTTAAAAAATATTTTGTTTTTAAAGATTTATTTTAATTTTGTATGCCTGTGCCCGCATGTGTGTTTACACACATGCACATGCACATGCACATGCACAAGCACATGTAAATGCAGGTGCCCATAGAGTCCAGGAAAGGGTGGGATTCCCTGGAGCTGTCGTTACAAACAGGAATTGCCTGATGTGGATGCTGGGAACTGAATTCCAGTCCTAGGCAAGAGTGCCATACCTGCCTAACCTCTGAGCCATCTCCCAATCCCCGTTTGGGTTGTTTGTTTGTTTGTTTTTGTTTTTGTTTTTTAAACTCTGTTGAGATGATCTGCAAGATTTGCTTTTCCAGCTGTATGTTCACCTTTTGTTTCAGCCGTTGCTTCCCTTTTTCTATTTTAAAATGTTTCTATTCGTAACAGATGAGAAACTAAAGAGGACAGGACGAAGGGGAACAAGGCAAAGAGCTGGAAGCTTGGCCCTTTCACATAAGCCAATTGAATAAACATTTTTTTAAAGAAGGAAGTCACACTTTGAAACTGTGAATCAAGCCAGTCATGAGGCAGAGGTGAGAAAGAGTAGTGTGATCCACGAGACAGAAAGCACGGACTAACATCTTCTCTGACCCCAATATGGCATTAGATACATTAGTCCCCTAAATTTGGTGTCTTCTTTCTTTGGCCCCCAAACTTTGTAGTCCCCTAATTCTTCTTTCTTAGTCCATTTCTTATAGTTCAAGGTGATATATTGCCTCTTCAAGTGAGAAAAGAGGTGGCTTCAAGCAGGACTGTGCAAAGCACATCATTTTCTCTCTGCCCCCTGAATTTGGATGGGCTGGCCAGCTGTGTCCATCGGTGGCAGAGTCAGAACCAGGTCTGAGTGGAATGGGTAGGCGGAAGGGGTAACTGGTGTCGGGAAGTTCAGAAAACGCATGCACAAGCATCCTGCGGTCACTTCCATACTGGATACCGTTGCCCTAGAGATGGGCAAAGGTACAGTCATGTGCCTCATCGTCTCACTATCTTTCTTCTCTTCCACAACTTCCAAACCATACAAAAGACCACATGCTGCAAAATCTACCCACTCCAGATGTGAATTGCTTGGATAGGGGGCAGGGAAGAAGACGGGGGTTGGGGGATGGAGGAGTAGGGGATGGTATTCACAGGACAGAAAGCAACCCGAGGAAGCAGCTGTTGCAAACCACTGGCTCAGAATACACAGTTGGTATCCTTGCCATCTGGCACCCTGTGGCACTACCTCAAAGGGCAATTCTTCAGTCTGCATTCTAATGAACTTGTTATCAAAGAGTTACTTGGAGGAGAAGTGTGTGACAAGATTTGTGGGACAGTGTAATGTCAGAGAAGAAAGCGTGATGACAAAGAAACCTGGAGGGTAAAAACCAATACTACATACAGCATTCATCCCTGGACCCCAAAGGATGGAAGAAACTATATCATTTCTCATCTAAACGTTCTATTTTATTTTCTACCGTGAAATCTGGAGCAAAAGCTTTATCTCCTGGACACCAGATTTGGGACCCAAGAGCAAGGGATTGTCAAGCTACTGTGAAGAAAAGCAAAATGAAACAAGAAACTGACCAGTGTCACCAACTCCTACTCTCAGGATCGTCCCCGAGTTCAGCACCAGCTTTGTAGGTAGACTGTTTCTTCTTTCATCTATTGCTTTCTGAAGAGACAAAGGTTATTCTGGTAAGAGTGCATAGGCCTTATTTATATGTTGGCATTCTTTGCAAAGAAGAGATCAGCATGTTTGATCAAGGCAGTGGTTTTCAACCTGTGGGTCTTGGCCCCTTAGGCACGCCTCTACTGCCAAAAATATTTACATTGTGATTCAAAACAGAAGCAAAATCACAGCTATGAAGTAGCAATAAAAAGTTTCATAGTTAGGTATGGTGGAATTTTCCCTTAGAAAATAAACCTTACAAGAAACCAATCACTGGCCGAGAAGGAGGCAGAACTTCCGGTTCGGAGAGAGGAAGAGGGAACGCAGGGGAAGGAGACTTCCTTTTGGACTACAGAGAGCATAGAGGCACAATGTAGGAAGCCAGAGGCTGTCGGTTCAAGTGGCAGATCACCGGCCAATTACTATCAGAATAGTTTATAAAAGTAGGATGCTAGGTTCCTCTCCCAGCGAAGGTGTCATCTGTGATTCTAAACTAAGATTGTGTGGTGTTGAAAAAGCCAGAGTTGGGGTCAATCTAAGGCCAGTGGGAAAGTTCCACCTCAAACCTCCAAGCACAAAGCCCCCTCCCTTCCAGGGAGTAGTTAGTTCCAGAGCAACTGCAAACCAAACTGTCAAACAAAGCTACCTGTGACTCCCAACCAACCTCCCCTTGACTCCCAACTGTCCCCCCACTGGAGAGACCAGAACGCTCCACTGACTACAAGTCACTTTGAAGGTTGCCTCGCCCCTGCCTAGTTACCAGTTGTTTAAGTTACCAATTATTTGCATTTTGCCCCAATTGTTTGCAAGGTATATAAGGTATACAGAGTCTGCTCAGGGTTGCGCCTCCCCCACCGCCCCCTCCACTCCCCAGAAAGAGTCAACCCTAATGCACCAATTGCTGCCTCCATGAGTCTCACTCGAGGGGTCCTGGACAAGGGTCCATTCGGACCCCAGTGTTTTCTTTCATGTGGCGACTCACTAAGTTCCAGAGAACCATAATGACAGCAGGTCGTAGGTGTGCAGGAGTACACCCAAGCCAGCAGTGGGGTTTTGGAATCGTGGGGTGGGCAGACAAGACAGCAGCCAGCCGTGGGAACTTTGCGAGCCGGGTGGAAAGAGCGATTTCGGAGCTCTGAGTCAGAGAGCCTGCCGGGCAGAGAACAGGCCGGCTTGACTGCCTCTGCCTAGCAGGCTATAGAGAGGATTAGTTAGTGTGGGTTGAGACATATATTTCACGCTACAGTTAAGGGTCAGCATTAAGAAGGTTGAGAACCACTGGATTAAGGGAAACCAGGAGACTGTATTATCAGGAAACAAAGCTTGTAGCAACTTGTCCTGCTCCACCCAGCTGACTTCTGACCTGTGCAGCAGCTGCAGGGGTCCAGGCCATACATCATTTCATTGTCCCACCATGCATGCCCATGCTAACCATCAGAGTTTCTGTTCAAAGGCTTCCTCTGAAGCAATGGGGACTTATATAGGTATGTTCAAGGCAAGACCAAAGAGTAGGTTAGGATGTCTTCAAAGGAATGGCCAACCAAAGGGCCAGGGCAGCAGCAGGGACAAAGGCTTCAGCTTCCCACTCTCGGTAAGACACACTGACCCCACTCCAAGTGGTTCTTCAGAGGCCCCTCCAGAAGACCTGAGTGAGCCCAGTCCCATTCTGTTTATTGACTTTCCCAGCTTCTTTTTCTAAAATACAAACGAAAACGCTTCCTTCTTCCTTCATTTCTTCTGTAGTCTTTGAAAATAAACACCTGAACCTGAGTCCTTATCTCAGACTCTGCCTTGAGGTGAGCCAAGCAAAACTATAATACTAAATGTACTACAAGAAAGTAGACTCCCAAGAGAGGAAACTGAAAACGGTTTATGTCCTAGTGGGATGGAACCAGAAGTCTATTCCATGAAGAGTCAATACCTCTGGCCTAAGTCCAGGCCATCTTTGCTCGATCAGATGTGTGTGAGGGAAGTGTTGCTTATCCAGTGTCTGATATCTGAATGAAAGGGGGCAATGTCGATTCTAAGAGCATACAGCTGACTGGCTTTCATGAAAGGCCTTCATAGTCTTGAAGGCCTTGATGAGGAAGAAAGAAAGTGCTTGAGGGATTTCTGTGAAAGTCAAACTTACTCCCTGGGTACAATTAAAGAGACTCTGGGGAGAAGAAGAAAAGTCCTGGAAATCTGTGCTAAAGTATCAGACTCAGAACTTAATTCCAGAGGTGGTAGGAAGTAGGAGGAGAGGCTGTGAAGTTCGCCTATGTCAAAGCTCTGTGTCTAAGACATGGCTCTGGTAAGAGTAAGCAGGAGCCGATTACTTACAATAAAGACAACGGCTTCGTTTATGTGAACAGGAGTGTGGCTGAGGATGAGGATGTAATCATGAATGCGGAGCTAGACAAGGTTATGGATAATAAAGAAAGACCTTATATTCTGGATGATCTTGAATCTCGAAGACCATAGAAGCAGGTCTGTCCCTCTCACTAGTGGGCTGCAGCCTTCTGTGGACTGAAATATAAGGAAAACCTCTCCTAATTGAGTATCTTATAGAATGTCAATGTTCCTTGGGATCCTGTCCACTGGGATCCTGTGGGATCACCCGCAGATTGGTAAGGTGCTAGCATCTAAGGTGTGTGTGGGGGGGTGGGCACAGAATCTCTATTGGAGACTAACTGAAAGAATTACAGAACAATTCTGACAGAAACAAGAAATGAGCTATGGCAAGAAATTTGAAGATGTTAAACTAAGTAGAGTGATGGAGATTTAAGATGGGACAGCTCAAGTTTACTGACTTAGAAACATTTCTCCAACAACCCAAGGCTTAACCCAAGGATACCTGGGATCTGTTCCAACATAATTGTTCTAAATGAACCCTGGGACAAAATGATAGCATAAAGATTCCCAAGCTGCCTTTGGATTTTAAGGAATGTGCTGAAAGGCTCCAGGAGGTAGGAAGGGGGTTTTTAAGTGATACATGTTTGACTGTGTTTCCTAGGATCATCATTCCCCAGGGAAATAAGAAATGCATTAGCATTTTCTAAAAGGTTCAGAAGAAAGTTTGGCCAGAGAATACAACTCCAGAGAGCTTATGGAAAAAATTTAAAAACATGAGTTTAGAGTTCAGGTGGCTGGACTTAAACATCAAAGGCCAGATAGGCATAATCAATACAACAGACAAGACCGACAGAGAGTAATCAGAGCTCTGGCGTCCTAGGGGTTTTGGGGTGATGACTAATAACCTTTGTATTCCTAGATGTAGGCAGACAAGATTTCAACATTATTATTGACTTATGTCAACAACACTAAAACAAAAACAAAAACAAAAACAAGTAAATATAGGTCCTAGACAAGGATCGCAACCATAATTGGAAAGTATAATCTGGGCGAGTTTCCAAGTCACAACCAGTTACCAGACCCAGAGCACAGTGGCTCAATAAGAAGCTTTCTCCAGTACATATATGCATACTAACATACCTGCTCTTCTGCTAAAGAAATATGTTTGCCCAGACTTTGTAAAAGCTCAGGATCTGAGGTGACACTAATAATAGGGGACCCCAACTCTCTCTTGGTTTCATTAATAAGGTGCAGGATTAAAGAAACTGGGGCGACCATTTTGTTTTCTTAAGCCTGAGTGTGCTAATAGAGACAGATGCCCTGAATCACCAACTGCACACATCTAATGCTTCGAATCACAGCAAAAACTTGGTCTCTTTTCATCTTGAAAGCCACAACTCCCTATGGAAGATGCTGCCCCAACCCATTTATTGAATAACTCGGAATTTTGCTGGTGCTTCTTCAGACACAATACAAAAGAATACTATAGCAGGTTCTAACAAAGAAACAATGTAGGGAAGTAACTCAGAGTTCTTGTCAATTTACCTAACTTCTTCAGCGAACCACTCTCTGCTTTAAAAAACAGTTTCTTCTATGTCCCAGGGGCCCACTAGAGACTGAACACCTCACCGTGAGACCTTAAGAACCTCCAAATGGAGAAGCCCACCTCTGAGCTGTATATTATCAAATTATCTAAGTTATACATTTCCACAACCACCATGCACAATATGAGGAAAATTACATAGATAGGATCAGGCTTAACCAACTCCACAGTGCCAAGTCAGTTTGATGGGCTGGTACCCAGATTCCCTTGCCACCAAAATATGTTACACTGTCTCAGACTTTGTATTCCCTGTGCCCAAATGACAAAGGAAAACAATACAATTCTGTTTGTACAATGAAGCAACTTTAAGAATGGATATGGCAGTGCATGCCAGAAATGTCAACACTTAGAAGGGGGACACAGGAAGTTCAAGGCCACTGTCAACTACACAGTGGGTTGAATGCCAGTCTGGGCTACATGAGACTCTGTATCATATATATGAAAATATGTATTCACATATGATATATGCATATTATATGTTTTATGTGATATATATTTACATATGATAGATATATATATGTGAGGTTTTTACATATGATGTATATTACATATCATATATTTACATGTAATACATATTTATGTGATTGTTTATATATCATATATGTTTTTATATGTGACATATATTTACATACCACAATATTTATATAGGATATATATTTTATATGATATACATTTTATATATGGAAATGGCTTAATATGTTGGTTTATGAGGTCTGGAGTGTGGCACAGAACACTGTGTTAATATAGAAAAAATGATGAAAGTTATATAAAGGCTGCATTGTATGGAACCAAATTTAGTTGACTCACTAGGACAATGTGACAAGAAAGATTATACTGCTAAGTGTAAAGAGTCACATGGACAGAGTCAAATGTGCACATCGTAATGTCTCACACTCTTGCCCACAGGATAGCATTCATTAGCAAGGAGGCTGGTAGGTGGCATCCTGTCTAGTTCAGTGTCAGCTCGTCTCTGTTCTAGGTGCTCCAGTGTAATGAATGCATTAAACAGAGTGGCCTTTGTGACAGTTAGAGAGGCCATGCATAGTCCCAATCACATTGATTCCTCTCACTGAGCTGGCATAGCTACTACTTCTATTCAAGTGCTGTCCTGCCAGCAGCAAACCGGATGGCTAGCATTTGATAGAATACCGACTCTTCAAAGACACAGCAAGACACTTAGTGATAAATTGTTTCCATCAGGTCTCTCTCACGTATTCCCTCCCGAGAACGAGGGAATGAGTCACCCTTACTGGAAGTGCCTTTGATGCACAATATGTGTTTGGCTCTCCTGCCTATGAATGTCACTTCTAGGATTGTTGTTTGATGACTCACCGTGGGATTTATTATAGACACTGCATCCTAAAATGCAGGGAAGGCAACATAGAATCACTGTTTCTATCATATACCCCCGTTAGTCAAAAGAATGCTAGAGTATATTATCAAAGGCTTAGTTCACATAGGGAAAAGGCTCTGTTTGGTTTGGAACCTGCCATTCTTGGTATGGTATGTGCCTTGAAAAAGTGGCAGAAATATGGTCCAAAAGCTAGAACTGGAAGCCAAGATGAAGTAGGAATGGCTGTTCACACACCATCCACTTCATTCACTTGCAGAATCTGTGCAGTTTGATTCCATCTACGTTTACACTCTGTTAGATTAAAGGCTTGCTAACTGTTAGGAAGAGGAAGACACTCACTGTTACAAAGGGTCACCAAATAGCTCCCCAGGACTCTCTGTATGGCTACCCTGCTCACTTGGGCTCTTCAAGCCAAAGGTCTAACAGACAAAGACACTTTTGTGATTCTCTGATTGTCATGATGCCTACCATTGTTGCTAAACGACAGAAGCAGAAACAAATATTTCTAGATCTCAAAGGATTCACGTGATGGTCTTCTGTCCCTCTTCTGTTCATTCCTCTGCCCTGATGAAAGACCTGGAAAATAAATCCAATATAGAGCAGGGTGTGTTTGGTGCACGCCTTTAATCCCAGCACTCAAGAGGCAGAGGTAAGGGGATCTCTGTGACTTTGAGGTCAGCAATGGTTCTTCCTCACCAAAGGTGAGGAAGTTCTAAAATAGACGGTGAACATCTGGACTTGACAAATACGAGTCATTTGAGGTAGTTCCACAACATGGACTGTCTTGAGTCCCTTTGAGATTTGCAAATGACTTGGCATTAAAATTTTGAGAGGGGATGGATTTTCATGGAGGGTAAAATGGAGCTGTAAGGTCTGAGGGGTAGATTGTGGAAAGTATCTTTAGCGTCCTATACCGCTTCTTTTTTCTGATGGTCTTAGTTGACTAGTGTGAAAGGGTTGTTCAATCCCCAAATGGGTTGGGCCCCACAGGTTGAGAACCACCACACAAGAGTTTTACTCTATAAGAGAAGAGAGTCAGTAGATTAGTGTAATTCTTTCAACAGTGTGTGTGTGGGGGGGGGTGGATTCTGAGATGCATTCTACAGGGTTCTTCTGAGGACAGCTCCTAGAACAGAGTTCCAATGGACATAGTGTAGCCAATTCAGTGATGCATTTTTTTAGTGACTTTTCCTTCCTCTGTTTCTGCTTCATGTTTCCCAAATCACCTACTATATACACGATCTACTTCTGTTCCTACTTTCAGAAGATCCCAAAAATAGATGGATAAACTAGTCAGCTTCTGGAAAAGGCTGGCTTTGTAAATAAAATGAAAGGTAGTAATAAGGAAGAGTGTGAAGTGAGCTGAACCAAAAGCAGACATTTGTTGAGTATTTATTACGTATTAAGCATTGAGAAAGTACTCAATACATCCATATAGATCGAACGACATGCCTAAGGAGACCTGCAACTTTAGATCGCCTTTATTGTGCCAAGCTTTGGGCCATCATGTTAAAAAGCAGATGTGACATTAAGAAAATTATTGATGTGTGGTATTTCTAAATAGATTCTGCCCTAAAATGTAAGATAACTCCGCAGATAATCTGTGAGAAATATAAGAACCCCTCAATGTCTTTTTGTTCCGTTTCTCCATCTCAGGCATGTAAAGATTCTGGTCTTTCCATACTCCCGAGATACTTATACGAAGAGAGGAGTTGCTGTTGGACAATATCTAGCCAAAAATACCCTGTGTACTCATGTGACGTCTAACAAAATGCACTATGCTTATTGATTCTGTTGAAGTCCACTTGTGTGCAGAATTTCTATTGAGTTTGGGTCTGTGTGGTAAAGCCTGGGACTAAGTCCCATTTAAATACAGAATGTTCCTAAGAGGCAGAACACTGTGATGTTAAAGAGACTATCCCTGGGATATCACCTTGCTGGCCCACAAAGAGTTATGGTGGATATTCAGTGCCTTTCCATTGCTATGAAGAGACACCATGACCACGGCAACTCTTAAAAAGGAAAACATTTCATTGGGGCTGGCTTACAGTTTCAGAGGTTTAGTCCATTATCATCATGGCGGGAAGCATGGCAGCCACCAGGCCAACATGGCGCTGGATAAGGAGCTGAGCATTCTACATCTTGGTCTGCTTGGAAAAAAGAAGACCGTGCTACACTGGGCAGAGCTGGAACATCGGAGACCCTCACAGTGACACACTTCCTCCAACAAGGCCACGCCTACTCCAACCAGGCCACGCCTACTCCAACAAGGCCACGCCTACTCCAAAATGGCCACATCTCCCAATAGTGCCACTCTATTGGTGTTAGTCTTGTGCATTGTATATTCAGAAGCTGACTGAGTTCTGTGCTGCTCACCAGACTGCAATGCAATCTTGGAGTGTTGTATTAACCTAGGTACTATAATTCCAATAATTCCTGAATGATCAATAAATGGCTGGGGCTTATGGCTGGGCATAAAGGATAAGAGAATAAGATAAGGTGAGACTTATGATTGAGTAAGGGGTCTTGGGAGAGACCATGAGAAGGAGAGAGAAGCCAGAGAGGAGGGGGCAGTCATTAGATGGGATGGACCATCAGGAACACATGGCCAAGAGAAGTTTACTCTGAGGATAGGCTGATGGAGCAGAAGCAGCTCAGGAGACATTATATTTGCAAGTGACTGGCATTTGTGTGGGTTTTAACAAGTGGAAAAATTTAGAATAGCTCAGTCAAAAGTGGGAAACAACCCCATCCCTTATAGGTATTTACAAGTAAAAAGGAGTGCAGCAATCCCTCAGAAAAATAAAATAATTCAATACCACTCCCTATGGGCCAAACATTCAAACACACATCTATGGGAGCCATGCCTATTCAAATCACGACACCACCACAACCCACACTTACGTCAATCTCTATGACTCTTCAGGCTCAAATGGAAAGGATTTGGAAATATTTTCTCCACCTTTCTCTTCCTTCAAACTTTATGTCCAAAGATCCTCATTCACTAACCAGAGCCTCAGCAGGAAATGATTTCTGGAGTGGAGAATCCAGAAGTAGTCACTTAATGCCCCTGGCTGATACAGAAGTGTGCCATTTCTAGTCTCTGAAGCAGATTCTCACAAGTAACAGCAGCATCTTCCCCTGAGGTAATATGACGACCAATATTAGCCATTTTAAGTTCATTCTCCATTACCATTTGTCCCTGAAACCTTGCCTTTGTCCCAACTCCTCTCAATGAATCCCACTCCAGACTTTCCCTCTGTCCATCACAGTTCTGTCGGTCTCTATGAGCATGGCCACTCAAGGCAACTCACACCGGTGGAATCATACTCTATTTGAATCTTTTGGACTAGCTTAACTCACTTAGCCTGTGCTCAGTACCCGGGTGTTTATCATAAGCTACGGCTAGCTTCGTTCACTTAGCGCGTCATCAGTATTCATCGCCAGAGCCCGAAGCAGCCTCTTAGACACTGGCTAAGACCCCATTGTGTCTACCACATTCTGTTTATCCACTCATCTGTGCGTAAACATTTGCTATGACAAGGAAAGTGCAGCTACAATCGCACTACACTGCTTTACAGACGTCTATGAGTCCTTGCTGTCAAGTTTTTCATATGTGCATTGGGATGGGGTTTGCCATTGTATATTGTGTGTCAGGGTCTTTTTTGGGGGAGGAGGGAACCATTATAGTTTTTCAGTGTATCATCATTTTATATCCTAGCCAGTAGTGCACAAGTGTCTTAATTTCCCCCACATAATACTTACTACTTTCCATTTTCTTGTCATTTGGGTCAGTTTTAATAATAGCCATCCCAGTGGGTAAGAAGTGGCATCCCACCGTGATGTATTCTGATTTCTCTGGTGACTGGAGGGATTGAACGCCTATCCCTGCACTCTCTTCCTGGTAATTTCTATGCATTTTGGAAAAATAACATTTCAAGTTCTTGCCTCTCTTTAAAATTGGGCTCTTCGTTTCTGGATTTAAGGGATTCTTTATGTGTTCTTGATATCGACCCATTTTTACTTATGTGAGCTGCAAAGGTTTCCTTCCATTGAAAGGATTTCCATTTCACTCTTGAGTGTCCCTGACTCTGCCAGCATCTTTTTTTTATAACAGGGAAAACCATTCACTAGCTTTATTTTCTCCCCTTTCACCAGAGAAGCTAAAATGCTTCCTATGTGTAAATGTAACTGCGAAAATTTGGGGAAACATTCTGTTGTTGTACAGATACATTAGTATTAGAAAGGATGATAAAGGCTTGGAGGCAAGACCCAAACATTAATAAAAGTTGTAGAGACATAGAACGGACAGTAATTATTGTAGAGACAGGAGAGGGATACAAGAAACTATCTTAAAGATTGGAAGTAATTCTGTACCTCAAGCTAAATAGTATCTAGAAAGGCAGACCATAAAACAACATAACGGACGTTATTTTACACGCATGACAAATGTCATGTTAAGAAAAAAAAATACCTATCTTCTGAAGAGTCTTTCAGTGTGAAATTCCGCTGTTTGTACATTGTTTACACGTAATTGTTTTTAAGTGAGGGTGACTCTTTCAATACTATATGCCCCAATTGATTATATTTAAAAATAATGCTTATCTCTAGGATAGAACAGCTCCAATGTCTACAACCCAACGAGCTGAAAAAGGTTACAAAAAATCAAATTTACTTAGAGTTTCTCTTTGGAATTGAAAAACTGAACTTTTACCTAATACAGAATAATGTCATGTAATTCTAATAAAAAGAATGAAAAGTGGTATGATTTGGTAAGTGCTTTTCAAAGAACTAAATGTGAAAGGGACAGCAAAATTAAGTAAAAATAGATACGTTAGTATATTTTAATGTAAAAACATTGAACTTAATGTGACCTGAAAAACACTGTGAGGATTAATGTTCAAAGGTTCTCGCTAGCACAGTCCAGAAGTTTCTTTGTTGTTCGTGTTACTTTTAGTACACACATGAACGGAAATGGAAGCTTTCTGTGAAATTGTATTTTAAGGCATACAATTAAAATTTTATTGGCTGTAATTTCTTCTTCCACTCCACAAATATTCCTTAATCACTTACTATTTGCATGTCAGTGTAGGAGTGAAAACGAAGTCAAATTAGTAGTTGAGAGTTAAGTCACGGGTCTTATTCTCAATGTATTTTGTGTGATAGTGACGAAACACTAGAGTTTACGGAAGCAGCCATGCTCCTGTAACAGAATACAGTAAAAAATTAACAGCTATTGTGTCTATCTGACCTAGTATGCCTCGCATTGGTCGCAAAGTTAAGGAAGTGAAAAACTGTTTCCCCTAAACACACAGGCGTGCGCGCACACACACACACAGAGAGACAGACAGACAGACAGACCTCTGCCAGCATTTTTAATCTTGATGGCAACCAATTTGTCAGTTTTCCAACTCATAGCCTTAGTTTTCATCTAGAATCACGGTCTTCTGTCTGTGTCGTCGTCCGTCCCACCCCCCCACCCCCCCCACCCCTGCCTTTCTCCCTGCCTCTCTGCCTCTCTAATCTCCATTACAAATCTCTTTGTCTCTGTTGGACTGGTCCTCCCTCCCTCTCCCTCCCTCTGCCCTCCTCATCATCTCCCCTCCTCGCTCTTCTTTCCCTCCCTCTGCCTTTCTTTCTCTCTCTGCCTCGGTCTCTCTCGGTTTTGCCATGTTATCCGGGTTTTCCTAATCGGGGTCCCTCCTAGCTCCTGGCATGCAACGTTGCACCAGCTGCACTGACTTTGGAGCTTGCATTTCAAACTTAATCTGTTTCTTCTGATTCTTAGTCAGATCTGTTATCGACTGCATTCCTGGCTGTGATTTTGATTCTGAAGTGCTGTAGTCTGGAGTTTATCTAGGTTTTCTGGGACTGAAATAAACATAATTTTGTAAGCTTAAGAAAAATATTAAAATAGTTACTTTCATAGATCTCTCGTCAGTTTCATAACCATGCCATTTGTCACTAGGACCCTTCTTGACAAGCTTCATCATTAATGAGCTGTTGCAACTATGAACACACTTCTTCACTCCCTGACCAGCAATCATTGGGGACAGAGGGAGGGCAACAGGGTCTCTCTGCATAGACTCCCTATGTAGATAGACCAGGCTGGCCTGAGACTGTCAGAAATCTGCTTGCCTCTGCCTCCCAAATACTGAGATTTAAGGGGTACACACCATGCCATTTAAAAATGATTCTTCATATATGAGACCAATTTTAAATCATTCTGAATATATACATACATCATGATTGAAATGTTAGCATAAAAAAGAACTGGCCTAAGATAGCTCTGGTGAAATAATATCAGAAAAAAAGATCTACCTATAAATGACTTTCAACTACTGTTCATTGAATCAGAAAAAACTGCCAGGTGTGGTAGCATGTGTCCATAATATTAGTACAGAGGAAGCAGATGCAGAAGGGTCACGAGTTTGAGACCAGTCTAAACTAAACAGCAAATTTCAGGCATGCCTGGGCTGCACGGTGAGATCCTATTTCAGTAATATGCAGAAATTGAGGTTTAATATTGTTATGCTTTATAATGTGGATTATAATGCAGCAGAACGGAGCACCTCAGCAGGCCATATCAAGATGTCCGTCTGAGGAATTACACCATATGACAGGCCTAGTATAAAGTTTATTTGGAGAAAGGGAAGGGACTTGGAAAAATGATAGAGGCAGAGAAGAAAGCAGCGGCAGAAGAGGACAGAAAGAGAGAGGAGAGAGGAAGAGAGGAAGAGGCTGACCAGGAACATGTGGGAATGGAAAGAGAAAGAAGATGGAGAGAGAGTGAAGACAGGGAAAAGAGGGAGGTGTGGTAATGCGTGGTCATCTTATAGCCGGCCACACCTGGCTAGTAGTACCTGGGTACCTGGTGGCAGGCGATGATATAAGTTGTTGCTAGGTCACTGTTGCTAGGTTCCTGGGAAAAGCCTAGTGGAATTGTCTGTAAGCCAACAAATATGGGATATAATTCTAGCTCTCTTATTAGTTGATTTGAAAATTTGGGCAAATCTGGATTTCTGATCTTCAGTGGGTACAAAACTAAGAGATTAGGTGTAGGCTCAAATTTTCCTTTCAGCTCTAATAGCTAATAATTCTTTTTATTTAATGTTTAGTCCTCTACCTGCTTTCAGTTACTTCCTCTGTACCAGTCTGTACCTGTGATGGACCAAGGTTCTGCATTAGTATGAACCTTGGGTTCTTGGGTAGTATTGGCATGATCCTGATGCTTTTACCCACTGTGTGAATGGGTGTGAATTCCTCCTCAGAGAGAAATTCTAGAATGTACCAGATTTCTAGAATGTACCAGATGATGACTTATCATTGTTCACCTTCCATCACTACATAAAGCACTTGAGACAGTAGGTGGAGAGCAAGAGAGGAAGGAGGAACGGACGGAGGGGGAGAGAGAGAGAGAGAGAGAGAGAGAGAGAGAGAGAGAGAGAGAGAGAGAGAGAGAGAGGAGAGAGAGAGGGAGAGAGGGAGAGAGGGGAGAGAGAGGAGAGAGAGAGAGAGAGAGAGAGGAGAGAGAGAGGAGAGAGAGGGGAGAGAGAGAGAGGGGAGAGAGAGGGAGAGGGAGAGAGAGGAGGGAGAGAAAGGGAGGGAGGAGGAGAAAGGGAGAGGGAGAAGGAGAAGGAGAAGGAGAGGCAGAGGGAGAGGGAGAGGGAGAGGGGGAAAGTACTCTCTTTTCACAGACAGTTTTGGGACCTCCAGTCTTAAGATCTGCAGACCCATTCGCTGGTGGCTCTGGTACGCCTGGAAGACAGTGATGACAGCAAGCAAGTGACAGAGCAAACTTGCTCTTGTCAGGGCCACATGTGCATCGTACAGTCCTCACCACTCCTCCACTGTATCATTCTGGAGCCAAGCCCCTAAAATATGGATATTCGGGGATGTTCATCCGAAATATAATACCCACCTACATTGATGCCTTGTTTCCAAACAGAGGCATGGCTTCTGGTATCCTCTTGAAGGCAACTGAATTTATTCTTCTATTCTGGGTATGGGTATCGTTCCTCTTCTACATTTAACTGGACTGAAGATCTCCATGTAGATATCCTACAGGCATCTCAAAGGTTATCATGGCCCATGTTGAACATATCTGTCCCTACAGTTCCTTTTCTGAAGTGATCTCTTTGACTCCCCTGCTTTCCCCAGCCTGCATGTGCTGTTTGCCCGTTCCCACCCCTTTCTTTTTCTTAAATATCACTGACATATTTAAGTTGGTAATTCCTCATATCTTACCTACTAGGGACAATGGACTCCTCACCCTTGTAGGTGTCTCTGTGGTCCACTTTGCTCAGTCGCAAGGGTTTTGTACCAGAAATGCAAATCCAATTATCTCATTTTGCTTGCTTAAGGCTTTTCAGGGGCTCATCCACGTCATCAAAATAAGCTCCCAAAGTGTCATCGTCAAGGAGCCTAAGTCTTCCCACCCACCAGTCATCGTGATACCTGCTCTGACACACTAGTATCCTGACACCCCATTCGAACTGTGCTCTGGCCACATCGCACCACCGGATGTTTCCTAAATAGGCTGTGCTTCTCAACTCTGTCCCTAGTCAATCCCAGGGCTCACTTTTCCTTTCTTCTCTCTCTCTGAAACATGCGTCCTTCAACAGGCTGTTTAAATACCACCTTTATGTATGTTGTGACGCCTTCTCAGGCACTCTAAGCCTAGCCGAAGTGCACCCCCCAAAAGTTCCTTTACAATGCCTTAGTGGCGTTACGTATTCTTTACCAGTCTGTCCTCTCCACTACACCGTTGTCACCCTCAGGACAGACACTGGTGCACAGAGCCTCAACACCAAGAACCCAATAGCACTTCGTGACGACTTTTGAATGAATATCTCGACAGAAGCTGGCACTGTGTGAAGATTTGTCTAACTGGCACCCCTCCTTTTCCCTTGTTTTAAAGACGTACCTTCTTTAAAAGTGAGCTTCTGTGTGATGGGATCCTAAGGGTGTTACTTTACACCACTAGGATGACTTAATAATAAACATAATTCTGTGTAAAGTGGCCTATTTTTCATTATTTATAGGGAAAATGTTAAATTAGTAGAACACTGGATATCTTCTGAGCATAAAGTTTAGGGACGGGTGGATTCTCTTGGCTTAGAGTAGTGATGGCAGACACTCGTGTGCCACAACCTCTAACTTGTAAGTCAGAGACGGAAGATACAGGAACTGTTTTCTTTGGAAGGAATTGTGGAAAAGGAGAAGCCGCAGGGACTCAGTTGATGCTACATATTGGCCTCTGTATTTCCTGTCCTAGGTTCTTTCTACTGTGTTACAGGGACAGAACTCCCAAACACCTCTCCTGCCTAGGAAGGTATGATGTGGATATACAAATCTAGTGAACAATTTTTTTCTTTCTTTGTTTTTTGGGGAGTTTTTTGGATTTTTGTTTGTTTGTTTTTGTTTTTTTAAATGAGAAGGATAAAAGAGTGCTGACTCTTTTTTTCTCTGCCCCAAATGTATTTAAATAACACAACTTTGTCTCAGCCAGCATTCCTCAGGAACTTGTGAAACTGGTTCCTCTCTACCAAAAGGATACATTTCTCTTACCTCTGGCAGAAGGGACCTATGGCTTCCTATGGCACCTATCAGCATATCAGAGGACGTCCAGGACCTCTCAGTGTCACACATACATACCTGTTGCACATTCGAAATCCATGCTAGCATCTCAGCCCTTCTCTCTCCTCCCCTACCCTGAACTCCCTCCAGCTCACAGGCTTTCCTCCCCAGCCACCAGGTCTCTGTACAACCTTACTATTCTTGCTTTGTTCTTCTCTCTCTCTCTCTCTCTCTCTCTCTCTCTATATATATATATATATATATATATATATATATATATATCCCACTTGATTCCTGCTTCTTTCACTGTGTTCTCTCTATTCCCTATCCCTTGCTGGTCTCTCCTTTCTTGAAGATAGCCCTGGCCATAATCTACTGTGTCTGCCTGCTCAGGACTCTTCAAGATATCTCTAGCCGTTCTCTAATATCTATGCTGAAAACTTCCCTTAACCATATCATGGAGCTGTTGTCTCCCCAGTTTGTACGGCTTCTGATTCTCTTTATCTTATTTAATTAGTGCTTAAGGGAGCAGAAAATGCACACACATTTCTCATTACCTGCCCCATTCAGAATGCTAGAACTAAATTCTATTTTTGAAAGGTTTACCACTGAACTACTGAGTACCTTGCATCTATATATATATATTTATTTGCATATATATATATATTTACTGGTTTTGATTTTCTTTCTGGAATTCTAACAGATCTGGAAATGTTTTTAGGATCCCAGTCAACCTGCATTTTGTTTAGTTTTCGTCACATTCAGATTTTGCTAGTTCTGCCTCCGATTCAATTTGCTAGCACATTCAATTACATGTGACAGCTACTTGCATATTAAAGAGAAATCATATGAAGCGAAGGGGCTCGGTTCTGAAAAAAAAAACTATGGAGAATGTATTTTTTCCAAAAACAGGTACAATCCTATAAAGTTTGTATTCACATTAACCTAACAGGACCCCACTTTAACACAGGATACACAGTTTTGTTTGTCACTTTTAAGTGTTTTAGAAGGGCAGAGATGCTAAAAAAAAAGATAAGCATAAAGTAATATATTTAGCAAGGTGAAAAGGTGCGTGTAATGTCAACTCTTGATACCACACCCCCAATCTTTAAGGGGTGTTTCCTTAAGGGAATCTCATTCCCCTGTTCAGTTCTCCCCTCTATATCCCAGTCCTAGTCTAATTTCTAGCCAATTATATTTCATATTTAATTGTTCCAGGCTTCATCCCACCGAGAAGTGTGGTGCAGCTGACTGTAGAGGTCACTTGGCATTACTTCACTCTAGCCTAGCACACACTAGGTCAGTGTGACCCCGAAATGCTTGAGCCTGGGTGAGTTTGAGAAGACCAATCAAGTGTAGGATTAAGGATCTCCCTCTACTTCACCTCTGTCCTGGGTACACTGTTGCTGGGCCTGCACACAAAATGCACACGCAGAGAGTCTCTGTCACGCTTTCTGCTTGTTGCTTAAGCGAAGGTCACCATCAAATTTTTATCCCCTCTGGATGAATTTTTAAAAAACTAGATTGCACACTGAGACACAGGGGTCAGTCAAGGGGTGCAGACTGCCGGGAATGGGTGGGTTGTGGGTTAAGGAGCTGGCAGCTGTGAGTCTGCGTGATGAAGGGGGGTACAATGCTGTGGGAACCCCTAGGGTGCAGGGTTGTAAGGCCCTGTGCGACTGTGATCTGGAGGCTTCGGTGAGGCAGGAAGGTTTATTGCGGGGCTGCAGAGCTGTGATGCTATGAGAGTGCGGAGGACAAGTGCTGGCGGCTGCAGGGCCGAAGGGTGCGGGGCTGTAGGTCGCAGGGTCGCAGATTTGCGGGTTGCAGGGACGCGTTGCTATGAGCTGAAGGGTTGAGGGTCAGAGTTTGGCTGCAGGCTGGAGAGCTGCAGGTTGGAGGGTTGCGGGGTGGAAGGCAGCGGGGCGGAGTTTGGCTGCGGGCTGCGAGGCTGCAGACCAGAGGGCTGCGGGGCGGGGAGCTGCGGGGCGGAGCTTGGCTGCGGGGAAATGACGTGGCCACCCTCGCGCGCTCGCCGAGCCCCGAGCCGCGCGTCCTGGTAACGGCGCTCGGCGGCCCCCGCGTCCCCGGCCCCGCCTCCCGCCGCAGCAGCCTGCCCTGTCTCCGCCTCCCCTCCGCAGCCCCTGGCGGCGGCGGGAGTCTCGGGGCCCGGTGGCCGCCGCTTGCGGGACGCCAGCCGCGACGTCGCCAAGCCGAGGCAGGGGGACGCGGCCGTCGCGGGCGGGCAGGGGGGAGCTGGCTGCCGGGACTGGAGGGCACGGGCCAGAGGGTCGGCAAGCGGTCGCCCGGGCTGTCGCCTGTCCCGTGTCGTCGCTGCGCCGGCCTCGCCCGGCGCACGGGGACAGGTGTCCCGGCCGGGGTCTGCCGGGAAGATGGCGACCCCGGGCATGAGCTGGCAGCATCACTATTACGGTGGCTCCTCGTCCGGGCCAGCCAAATTCACGACCTCCCCGGCTGCCGCGCAGCTGGCCGGGCACAACATGGACTACAGCCAGGACATGCACCTGAAAATGAGCAAGAAGATCGCCCAGCTCACCAAGGTATGGGGTGCTGGGGCTCGGGGTTCAGGAGGGGGTGGCTCCGAAGAGAAGCAACAGCCAGAGTTGCCTCCCGGCCCCGCCAAACTTGAGTGGAGCACTGGCCACCTAACTTGAGCTAGACCGCACACCGCACCGCGGGATTTACAGGGCTTGCACCCCGTTACCGACTAGGGGTAAACCTGCACAGAGCACACGAGGGCTTACTTTCTGGGTTCCACCGCAGTAATGGACTTTTCCTGTTGCTCAAGTGTCTCTGCTAAGGGCTGCACGCAGCACAGCGCTACAGTACCTGGTGAAGTACTGTACTGGTTTACCTAGTATGACCCGGAATCCTCGGAGTTAATCGGTGTCTGCTCCTGGTTACACAGTTAAGGAGAGAATAAACTTCCCGAGGTTATTCCGAGGACTGTAGGAGGGTAAAGCATACCTTGCGTGCCATTTTAGGGATTTAATGAGTCATTCCTTACTTACCCTCCCAGGATGTCAAGTAAGGTTTATTAGATGAATCACAGTGTTGCATTTAGTAAAATCTTACCAGAAGACCGTTCTCAAGGAGTCCGCAGATAGATCACCTGCACAGTTTTCCAAGCATAGTTCAGGGTGGTAAGTCCGTTACTGAGTCCTTTTTCGAATTTAGTACAGACTGATCAGAAGGGTTGCTTCCGTGGAGCTCTTAACCAGCAGTCTAACGCTGTGTGGAGCTGATTTGGGGTTTCTGGAAGTCACTCATGGTGACCAGGTTCCCTCGGACTGTTGCAGTGTTGAAGAGAGGAATGTGGGCTTGAGGGTCCCTGATTAATAATCTCTTGAGATCTGACTCAACCCCACCATACAATTTCACCCGAGTTTAAAGAGAGGAAGGGGCGCACTGGTGAAAAGGGAAGAGATAGGGGAGGGGGGGGACGGTTTCAGTAAAGAGATATGATTGGGAATCCAAAGATAACCCGAATGAATGAAGGGATGTATAGAAACACAAGACGACAACAACAAAAACCACGTGATCATGACTCAACCCACGCTAAGAGACACCACCATTCGTGGAGTTCCCTTCTTTGGATTGTCTGTCTTTGTTCTAAGCACCACCCTAAAAGATGCTGTACATGCAGACTGTTTGCTTTTGTGAAGGGTCCCCAAACTCAGAATAAAAGGTGCAGGATATAATGGTGTGGCCACATGTTATCAGAGCATTCACATGGTTGAGGCTAAAAGCCCAGACTCCAGGATAGTATTTCATCTTCACAATGCTGGTAGCCACAGCGAGGCTCATGGAATTTTATTTCTTCTGGGTTTTTCTTGCACTGTGTCCACCACATCTGTGTTCGCATTTTAGATCGTAACTCTCGGAGACTCCCCTGACTAACAAACACTCCAGAGGTTAGAAGTAGGACTCTGGAGTAGTTAATAAAAGCTGCTTTTCTTCAGGAAACTTCCCCCTTTCTATCCACACTTTTAATTTCCTGTCCATTTTTTTTCCAGTAAAAGCAATCCAGCCCCACCGGCTTAGGTGGGATATTAAGGGGATGATGGTATCTCTCTCTCAAATGTAGTGAGTCAGGTGCTGCTGGCCCAGGGCTTTTGTTACTGCCCAGGGTTGCCCACACTTTGATTTCCTGTTTGTGGTTACCGTATCTAACCCCCTGCACAGCTCGGAAGAGCTGCAGACCTTTGATTAGTCCTCTGTTAGGCTTTCTCAGTGTAACACAGTTGACATTTTAGATTGGGTAGTTTCCTATTAGCAGGCTGCCCTGTGTGGTACAGAGATGCCTTATAAACTGTGGGTACAAGGTGCCCATGCCTCTGCCCTGCACTTAGAAGTGACACTAGACAACTCTACAGAAATCACCAAGGGTTCCTCCCTGGGCAGGAGAGTGTAGGAGTCATGTTGTTGAGGAATGGTGCCATGTGTTGTGTTGAAATACCTAAGGCTTCTCCAGCCCTACCACGGGCCTTTCCATTTCTTAAGATAAAGCCTGGCAATGAAGCAGTCTAATAACAAGTTTATTAGTCTGCTCCCTTATTTATCACCTTTGAAATTTATGATTATATTAAATTTATTAATTATTAATTAATTATTAATAAGCTTGTAATCATGTATACTTATTGTAAATAGTTTGTCCTAAACCTTACATCATGAGTGAGCGTACAAAAGGGTTGTTAGAAGTTAGACATCCCATCGTATCTGCTGCCTGAGATTGTCATAAGGAGTTTACTAATGAGTCCCTATCAGTAGGAGGCAAATTAAATAGAAGTATGGCTGGAACCTGATTTTAGTTTCTGTTTCAAAATAACATTGCAGAGATAACCACTGGACTAGGAACTTGGGACTAAAAGAAGAGCTCCGTCGATAAAGTGCTTGCCCGTGAAAACCTGGGGACCTGTGTTCGATCCCCAGAACCCACTTTAAAAAAAAAATCTGGGTGCTGCAGCATACATTTCAAATCCCAGAGCTTGGGCAGCAGGAAACGGGAAGACCCCTGTGTTTGCTAAACAGCTCGTCGTCTCGCTAACACGGCAAACTCAAGGTAGAGTGAGAGAACCGGAGCTCAAAGAGGAAGATGCAGGGTGGTCGAGGAAGACACCCGGTATCATCTCCGGCCTCTGTGCATATACACAGGTGTGAGTGTGCACACACCAAACACACACACACATACACACACACACACCACCACCACCACCACCACCACCACCACCACCACCACCACCACCACAACAACAACAACAACCAAAGAGTCAAATGGACTCTCACCAGCATTAACGAAGCAGCACGATTAGGAGCTTGCATTGTTGATCTCACATACTGTCTTGAGTTAGAAAGTTGTTGACCTGGATCAAGTCATTAACCTTGAGCCTTACTCTCCCAGATGTGACAATAGGGATAACAATAGGATACATAGACAGTTGTAATGGCACCTGGCATTTCTTATAGTGTCACTGAAAATACTTATTATATACCAACAAAGTATTAAGAAAAAATGGTCAGATACTCTTAAATATTTTAAAGGAGTATTTTTTTAACTTATTTTTTTTTTAAGGCAGAATCTCACTTTGTAACTCAGATTAGCCTCAGAGTAACAGGGACTCCTGAGTTCCAGACTCCATTCTTCTACATTTGATAACCTCACTGATACTGTATTTATTTTGAGAGTTTCCTACCCAGCTCTATTAAAATTTGTACAGCAGACCGCCTACTGAATGACAGTTTCACGGTTTCACATCCCCATTTGTCGGGTGGTTTTGCGAGGCGCGTTCTAGAGACTTGACTAGGGTGAAGAGGGACGGTCACTACATTATAATGTACTTTTGTGACACTTCTTCCCTTTAGTGCCTGGGATCACATCCAGAGCCTTGTGAATGCCAAGGGAGCGCTCTGCCCCTGAGTCATCACCCCAGCCCTTCAGCGTATCTTTAACTAATGAAAATACTCAGTGAGTGGTATTTGCTCAGATTCTGTTTCCTAAGAACCCAGGAGAGCAGACTGTTTTGTGGTGAGAATAGCAGTTCTCAGCCCCCTTTTAAATATACATAGGGTCTTTAGCGAGGCAGAGAAAGAGAGCTAGATAGAGGGGCAGAGCGTCTCTGCCTGCAAGTCAGGAGCATTTAGGTCGTCTCTGTCAAGTGTTGCAAATGACTGCTGAAAATTGGTTGTTGACTCCCAGGTTGTGTCACGTTCCTGAAATTGTTAATGGCTGAGTTCAAAGCAAGGGAGAGACCGAATGGATTCTGTTTTGATTTGTAAGACCGCAATTCTGTACGCGCCCCTGTGTGTCTGCTTAGAGTCTTCCAGTAAAAAGCAGAGCTTTGGAGATGCAACCATGAAGCAGCCTTGTTAAACAACTTTTCCTTTGCCCACCCCCTCCAACCTTTTGTTCCTGTAAATTTACATCTGAGGGCTGGATCGTTTTCTGCTAGGAACAGACTTGATTTTTTTTTCTAGCTATCCTTCGACAATATAGATTATTCTCAAGTTACTAGGTAACGGACGTCTCAAATTTGTCAATACGCCCGGTGCAAACCATGCCGTCTCCAGGGCAGATATGCAGGTGAAGCTTTCTGCCCTCAGCGGACCCTCAGCCCTGCCTCTGCCAAGCGGGGGAAGGTAGGCCACTGGGGAAGGATTTCCTGGGCTCTGTTGCTTCTGGCCTGATTTCTCCTCCCCTTCCTCTGTCTCAGCAGCCCTGCTTTCGGACCCCTGTGAAGTGCTATGAGGAAGGACACGAAGGGAGGGGGTGCAGCTAAGAAGTTCCATGGAGTCTTAACTCCAGTGCTTTCCTAGGCTTGGCTGGCGATTCCAGCTCAGACTTCACCCGTGGGTCCCCATCTCCGGCCTCAGTTGCCTGAGATTAGCCCTTCACCATCCCTGGCAATTAAAAAGGCATCTAAGTTCAGACTAGTTGCTGATTCCCTGCTCCTGGGGCTGGTGGTACGTTTATCTTCGTTTTGTTATGGTCTGTTCAAGGTTCAGATAACCACCCTTGGCTGGACCCATGGGACTCTGTCCCAGCTTGCTGTGTCTCTTGCCTGTAGGACTCACATCTAGGAGGGGAGTGTGTGTGTGTGTGTGTGTGCGTGTGTGTGTGTGTGTGCGTGTGCGTGTGCGTGTGCGTGTGCGTGTGTGTGTCTACGTTTATTCTCTTCACAGAGTCTGGTAATAGGTCCAGGTCAGTCATCTCTCTCGGTCCCATGTTTCTCCGCCCAGTTTCTTCTCCTCCTGCCGAACGGGATGGATCCGGTGCCAGGTCCGGTGTTCTTCACAGTGCATGAGGTGAAGCGTCAAGCTCACCAAGCGTTCCCCTCAACGCTGTCTTCTCAGCCTCAGTGTGGGACAGGCCATCTTTCTGGAGACCCTTGTCTGTATCTTCCCTAAGGGATACCAGAACCATTCTGGGATCTCCGCAATGCTGCTTGTTACAGCAGCTGGTATAGGGCTATCTGCCTCAGCCCCATTTAACTTTTGCTCTCTTTCCTTTGGTCACCTGCTTTGGAATGTTGCTTTATTGTGGTTGGCTCTGAGTGGAAACCTCTGCTTTACTGCCTTGCTATTTTAGCTCATGCCTCTTTAGGCAACTGAGCTCTCGTACACCTCATTCCACGCATCACTTGTGGTTCTAACTTGGTAGAGTAGGAGCTTGAGAAAAAGCTTTCTTTTTGTCTGGTCTTAGCATCCTGCCTGTTCCTCTCAGTACCCAGCTTGGCTTTTGCGCCTGGAGCTGCCCTGACCGGTCTGGTCCTTTCTGGATTTCTTTACTCTGAACGTTTATAGGATTTGTTACATTTATTTTTTATTTGATACTTAGTGGTGCAGATTTGTCACTAGTGGCCACTATGTTTAGGACGATACCCCTTCCCCTATTTTGATTGTCAGCTGTTCAGCTTTAGGAGCCATATCCTTTATTTCCTGTAGCTTTAATATGAAAACTTTTCACATATAAAATATGTGAAATATAATATGTATAATAATATATATATATAATATATATACTATAAAAGTTACTGAATATTGGTTGGGAGGTGGTAATGTGAAAGGAATTTTATCGTGAAGTAGAAACCGTCATTATTTTTGAGAATTATATCTGCTGATTTCCTGGGTTAATCGAGTTCAAATATTCTCAATTGTTTAGATGAGCACTGACCATTTATTAAAGTATTGATAAGAGCTATCCGAACTTAATTTTCATATAAGAAATAAATGTAAGCTCTTTGTCTAAAATATAACATTGTCATTTCAGAACGCAATCGATGTTCTGGTTTCATAGCAAGCCTTCTTTTTAAAAGTCTCAGGATCACTACATTCCAAACAAAAATTTATTTATGCAATATGAAAACTAGTAAACATTTCAAACAATCCCATCTTCTCTTCATAGGTAAGCTGATTTTAGTATTTATTTTTCAGATTATAGCGTAATTACGTCATTTCACTTTCCTCTCTCCAGCCCCTCCCATGGCCCTCTCTTTTCTGTGGTTCGACCGGTTCGGGCCCTCTTTCCTTGAGCAGTTTCCCTCTCACTCTCCTCATCCCTTAACTGCATGCAGTTCTTTGTCGAGGGCCCAGGCCTCCTGAGCTTCTCTGTTGTGTGTCATTGGAGTCACCCTTGTTTAAGTCATACTTAGGCAGTCATTGTTGGTGAGACTTCATGGCTGTAGCTCCTCTGACGTTTGTAGCAAACACGATCTTCCCACCACAAACTTCCTAATCCTCTGCGGCTTACAATGTTTCCGCCTTCGGGCTGTAGGTACAGGAATGGTTTTATAGACCTATCAGGTAAACCTGGGACCCGCAACTCTGCATTTTGATTGGTTGTGGCTTCTGCATTTTGATTGGTTGTGGCTTCTGCATTTTGATTGGTTGTGGCTTCCAGTCGAGCTCTCTGTCGCAAAGTAAAGTTTCCTTAATGAAGGACGGAGACTTCACTTATCCGTGGGCATAAGGACACATATTTAGACTGCAGCTAGGATTGTGCTGGTTAAATAAAGTAGTTCTCCTCTAAGATCTGGGACTGCACTCGCACTGAGTCGTTGTCTGAGTTTTCAGGGTTAGGCATGATTTCCCTCGTGTTGAGTTAGTCTAAAGTCCAATTAGAGAGGTGTTGGTCCCCATCGAGGTAAGTGTGCCATTACAGTACCTTAAGGGTTATTGTGCCATTCTGCTCATTGTTGTGGCTCAAAGGCACCATAGCTGGGCGAGACTATTGATAATTTCCCTCTTCGGGAAGGTTGCGTGGAATATTCTGGTACCATGAAAGATAATCCTCAGGGAAAGCTTTCAAGTCAAACCCAGCTCAGGTCCTCCCGGTGCTGTGTCCAAAGTACATGGTGTCTTCAGCAGTCGGGATGTACCTTCCACCTTTGGGAGGTAACTGAGGGTAACTGCAGTAGCCTGAAATGTTTGGGGAATCTCATATGCAACCCTGCTAAAGAAGGCTCCTCATGCCCGATGTTGGGGCTTTTGTTAGATTGTTAGATTGTCTCTGGCTCTTGCGGGGAAGCATTGTCAGCCTAGATAGGGAGATTTCATTTAAACTATATATGTACATATACATACATACATACATACATACATACATATGCATGTATGTATACATATGTATGTACAGACTTATATGCATTATAGATATTTTTAGGTAATATGATTCCTTATGACTTTTTCAGACATCCCTTCTATTATGTTATCCTCTGCTCCTTCTGTATTTATCTCCCTCCCTAATTAAAGCCCCACCATTTTCCAATCTCCCCCCCCATCAGATCACTTGTACTTGCTTTTCCTCTTTCTGCTGCCCCTCGCCTGCACAATGGCCGCCTTTATTCTCCTGTACTTTGCAGTTCCTCTGGTTATGATCTTACTCTCTCTGTTTTTAAGAATTAGATGCTGCTGCATGATAAAGTCTGGTTGGGTTTCCAAGCTCCCGCCGTAAGTAGCCTCATGGCATAAACCTCTGGCTGTTTTAAGTTTAGCACGGGCCAAACACAGCCCCCTTCTCTCTCCCATGATACAGCACAGCTCTGCCATTGTCTTGTGCAACAGCGGCCATAATGGTCTAGTCATAGCTGAGTGGGTTAGTTTCTGTGATTTTACTAATATACACAAAAGCATGACATCCAGATAGGTGTAGACTGGAGCCCTGTAACCCTAGCCAAGGCAGGAGGATGGTGATGAGTTTGAGGCCATCTTTAGTTACATAGTGAGTTCCAGGCTAGTCTGGGCTCTATACCAAGTCCTCGTTTCAAAAAATCAAAACAAATGAAAAAACCGCAATATTCTATAAATTGTCCAACCCTTGTCCCCTTTTTAAAGAGGAGCATAGGAAGGATGGAGCTGCCTTTGTAGTTAAGTAAACTGGACAAAATTTTAGACTCTAGCTAGCTTAAACCACTCATGTACAGACACAGAGACTGAGGATCCAAAATTATGGGACACTTTATATAAGTGACTGTCAGGACTTATATCTCTAGATGGTTCTGGGTGGGCAGCTGAATTTACAAGTCTTTTTTTCCCAGAGTTTTCCCTCTTTCCAGTTTTAGTTAAGAAGTCACATTTTTTGTGTGTGTTTTAAAATTTTTATTTATTCACTTTACATCCCGCTCATTGCCCATCCTCCCAGTTACTCCCCCCAACAATCCTTCCTCCTACCCTCCCTTCTCTGAGAGGGTGGAAGCCTCCCCCCAACCCCCGCCATCCCCCATCCTGGCATATCAAGTCTCTGTGGGGTTAGGCAAATCCTCTCCCTCTGAGGTAAAGACAAGGCAGCCCAGTTAGAAGAACTGCCTTGCTTACAGGCAATACTTTTTGGGATAACCCTTGCTTTTGAATAGCTCCACTCTGGGCGTTTGGGACATACATGAAGACCAAGCTGGGCATCTGCTACATGCGTGTGTGTGTGTGTGTGTGTGTGTGTGTGTGTGTGTGTGTGTGTGTGTGTGTTAGTGGTTCTGTCTCTGAGAGCCCCAAGATTCCAGGTTAGTTGACTGTTGGTCTTCCTGTGGAGTTCCTATCTCCTTCCTGGCCCACAATCCTTCCTCCAGCTCTTCCATAAGAGTCCCCAAGCTCCATCCATTGTTTGGCTGTGGGTCTCTGCATCCCCTAAGTCAGCTGCTGCATAGAGCCTCTCAGAGGACAGCAATGCTACACTCCTGTCTGCAAGCATAGCAGAGTATCATTAACAGTGTCAGGGATTGGTGCTTGCCCATGGGATGGGTCTCAAGCTGGGCTGCTTATTGGTTGGCCATTCCCTCAGTCTCTGCTCCATGTCCCCTGCCTGCATTTCTTGTAGGCGGGATAAATTTTGGGTTGAAAGTTTTGTGGGTGGGTTGGTTTTCCTATTGCTCCACTGGGGTCCCTGCCTGGCTACAGGAGGCGGCCTCTTCAAGTTCCATATCCCCAGTGCTATGAGCCATAGCTAAGCTCGCCCGCCACCGATTCTTGGGTGCCTTCCTTATCCCAGATCTCTGACATGTCCTGGAGATGCCCCCCAGCCCCACCTCTAGCTGCCCATCAGCAGAATCCCATTCATTCCCATCTGGGAGATCACAGTTCTCATGTCTGTTATTGGAGCAATATTTTGCACACCATCCAAATCAACAGGTATTTGATGCTATTGAAACCAGTCCTGCTCTCACCACCCAGGAGTAGTTTTCTAGATTTAAGGAGGTGGAGATAGTTGCTATGCAAGCGTCACGCCTAGAACCCATGTTTAAAAAAAGCCAGGCGTGGTATTATATGCTTGTAGTCCCAGAACCAGTGAGGCAGAGAGAGGTGGATAGGTGGATCCCAGCGGCTCACTGGCCGGCCAGACCAGCCTACCTGGTGGGTGCTAGGCCAAAGAGAGACCCTATCTCAGAAAACAAAGAAAGAAAGAAACAAACAAAAAGATAAAAAGAAAAGAGAAAGGCCTGATGCCCGAGGAACAACCTGAAAGCCCTCCTTCCCTCCCTGCCTCTATGTTAGGTAAATGCCATATTAGTTTTGTGTTTTTATTGACAACGACTAGATTGCAGACGTATAACATTAATTAAATTGGCTGAGAGATTATCTCGCTCTGTGTGGATATCACTACTGTAGTCATTTGAATGTTTTGGGGTTTTTTGTCTGGTTTTTGGATGCTCGCTTGACTGTGTCGTTACTTAGACACAATTCCTTGAAGGCTATGCACCAGAAAACTTCTTGTTTTTAATGTGTTATTCCTTTGTTCTGTTTGCTTACAAAACCTTGCATCCGCCTCTTCCTACCAACACCTTGAGAAATGGGGTGAAGATCAAGATTCAGTTGTTTCATGTACATGTATGTGCATATGTTTCCTGCATTATAGTAATCACATGTATGTAATCACATGTATGTGTATGGTTCCTGCATTATCATAATCACATGTATGTGCATATGTTTCCTGCAGTATAGTAATCACATGTATGTAATCACATGTATGTGCATGTTCCCTGCATTATAATAATCACATTTATGTAATCACATGTATGTGCATGTTTCCTGCATTATAGTAATCACATATATGTAATCACATGTGTGTGCATATGTTTCCTGCATTATAATAATAGCATGTATGTAATCACATGTGTGTGCATATGTTTCATGCATTGTGGTAATCAGTTGAATTGAATAATGTCAGCTACTGGACCCTAAATTCTAAGATGATGAGCGTCTCTAGAAAGCGTGAATCTCTTCCCTGTGACATGGGCATAAAGAAGAACCTAGGTCTCCGATCCCTAGTTAGATGCTGGGTGGCGAAGGGGACGACCTACTGGTGAGACGCTGTCCCTTTCTTCTGCCAGCTGATCTTGTGAGATTTCAACAACAAAACAGGAAGCCCTCTTCTAACGAGTATCCAGATGGTGTCAGTTTGATGCTGAGACTGATGCAAATTTCAAGAATTTACCCGCACCACTGGATTTTCACCATAGAAAATTCCTAGTCTACAGATCCTTTGTGACCATGAAGGACATTAAGTAACTGTCACAGTTGGTGCACATTAGGCCTTTTTGGAGCTAGACACCTGCAGGGAACATTTGCTAACTGAATTTAGCATTAAAAAATGGGAAACAATGTTATAAACAATAGCTTGGTAGAGGTGGAGTATGCTACCACTTGGTTTATTCTCTGTTTTAAGCCTGTTTGAGCCACAGTGACTCTTAGATTACCTGGTAACCAAGTGGTTCTTTGAAATATTACACATCAAGGTTTTACGTGTTTGTGTATGTTTTACTGGCTGAACATTCCTACCTTAGGAAATGTAGGGTGCTCCAAAATTCAAAATGTTTGAGCTGCATTAAGAGTTGGGCATAAGGGGTTGCGGATTTAGCTCATCGAGGCCCTGGGTTGGGTCCTCAGCTCAAAAAAAAAAAAAAAAAAAAAAAAGAGTTGGGCACAGCATTTGCCTGTCTGCTAAACTATGAGAGAAGGCTTAGCTAGAGGAGTGCTTGAGCTTATGAGTTCAGGAACAGCTTGGATAAGATTGAGACCTCTGTATGGGGAAGAATAAAAAACGAAGAAAAAACTGCTGAGATCTGGGAATATTTCAGAATTCACTGTTCAGAAGATAAAGATTTTCATCTTGTCCTGGAAAATCCACAGCCAATCACTTCTTGTCTGACAGTGAATTTTGGAATTGCCAACCTTTGCCCGTGGGAGATTGCCAGCTGCAATCAGCGTTTTGGTATAATTAAAACATCTGAGATCAAAGCCAGTATTGTAAAAATATTTTCTCGGCTATTGCGAAATGGCATCAACAGACAGCTGTCATCCGTCGACCTTGAGCTGATGCCACTAAGGTTTTCATGCTTCCCACCAAAACTGGAACAAAAACAAATGAGAAGCCAAGTTAGATGCGTACACGTGTGTCCTGCTCCTCCTGCTTCTCACACTGTGATGGATACACGGAGTCTCAAAGCTCTGTAGTGCCCCGGGAAGATGGAGAAGCAAAGGCCAGTGGCCAACCATGGCATGTAAGGTGGGGACTTCAGATTTAGATGTTTTTGGAAAATTTAATGTCTCCATAAACACCAAGCTAAGCACTTTTAATTGCTTATTTCTGTTAATTTACTACCATATTTAGGATATATATATATATATAATTTTTTATTTGATAGGGAAAATGAAATACTAATAACATATATCATAATATTTATGAATAAATTATGAGAATCCTACATATTCTACCATGGTACTATAGACAACTTTCTCTATTTGAGGTAAAAAGTTACATAAATGCTCTGGTCAGGCAAAGAAATTCAGTTTCTTAAATACTTCCTTAATAAGGTTTTGGTGCCCTGACTTGTACATACCATTCGGTGGTTACAAATCTCCTTGGTGTATTTAGACAGGAAGTAGAAAGAAGGAATGGAGGAGAGTTCAGGAAACCTGGGAGTTAGAGTATCTGTGTGGGGGCCAGAGAGGCTCCCCAGGAGAGCGGCAGCAGTGTTCACCAACCAATCAGAGGCCCCCGGGAGCTATAGCAATACAGCTCCAGCCAATCAGAGCCATGGCTCCCTTAGCTCCACATGAAAATGACGTACAGCTTCCTCATGTGCTACCTTTCAGTAAATGTTTTCACCTCTCTGGAGCTCATGGTAAATTGACATTAACAGAGCCTACTGCGTGAAGTTATTGCAAAGGTCAGATGAGATCATTTATGTAGGCACGAGGTGGTCAATAAATGTCAAAGCCTCTGTGCTTCAGTGCCCTACCCCACCCCCTGGCTTAGCCTCTGCCAACACTGTCTCTAACTCAAAGTGTTTTTTATTTTGCCCGTGGTCTCTTGGATGGAGGATGCCTCCCATCGTCGGAAACCACAGCTAGAAGGAAAGACTGAGGAATAATGAAAATCCAGTCAGCTCTCATTATTCAAAGCAGGTCACATTCCCTGCTCAGAGTTCTCGGGCAAACTAGAACTCGGTTGGTGACAACCCCTGGTCTCTCATCTCCGCAGGTCCGCACATAGACCCTTTAAGCACGTTTGCCTGAAACACGTTGCGCGTCGTTGCTTCATTAACCCTGAGTTTGCTGTGTAATCCATGTCCAAGTGGGGCTTATCTAACACACTATGAGTTTTAGGTTTAGAGTTGGGTACACATTTTAACAGTTGGGTAAACTTCATAAATAGGTGTGAAAGACAGGCTGTATCTAAAACAGGCAGGCGTATGCATCTCCTTAGCCCTAGCTCTGGCTTTCAGCTGTTGTGGGTTCGTGTAACTGTACTGCTTTCTTCTTACCATTCTGAACGCCCTCCTATTATCATGATTATGGTTCTTGTCATTTCCCCCAAACACTTGGTGGTGAGAAGAATAGACGGGCTCCAGGAGGCAATAATATTCATGTTTTGTGTGAATTGCCAGTCACCTGCCCTGTGCTACAGTCAGAAATACGCTGCAAAATTCCATTCAGACTTGCTGCTTGCATGTTAATTGTATCTTGACTCTGTCACGTCGTCCTACTACAGAGAAAGGGACACGACATATAATTTATTTCCAAGCACAGAGTGAGGGTCAGAAAGATGGCTCAGAGGGCAAGAGCACTTGCTGTCAAGGCTGACAACTGGAGTTTGATTCTAGACGCCACGTGGTTGAAGAAGAAAACCAAGTCGGTCCTGTGGGCTGGCCTCCGATCTGCACATGCGCACTGCGGCATGCGTCCTCACTACAGTGGCACACATGGATAAATAACTGTTGACATGAAAGACAGACACAGAGCAGAAGCCTTACCACTGCTGTGTGGCCTTACGAACTGTGTTGGGAAGGGAAGCTGTGGTGGTCTGAGTGAGAATGTCCCCCAGAGGCTCTGAGGCTTGAATACTTGGCCCCCAGTTGGTGGCACTGTTTTGAGTACGTTTCAGAGGTGTGGTTTGGTTGGAGACTATGCCACTGGGGGCGGGCTCTGAGGATTCAAAGCCACATGCCATTCCTGGTTAACTTCCTCCGCTCGTGTTTCACGGAAGCTCTCAGCTGTTCCTGCCAGCATGTCTGTCACTTGCTGCCACTATTCTCAGTCATAATTGGACTCAACCCTCTGGAACCATAAAGCCAAATAAACTCTTTCTTCTAGAATTTGCCCTGGCCATGGTATCTCATTATAGCAGTTGCACAGTAACTAATTCAGAGGCTAACATTAAGCTAATAAAGTGTGTGTGTATGTGTGTGTGTGTGTGTGTGTGTGTGTCTGTCTGTCTGTCTCTCTGTCTGTCTGTCTGTTAAAGGAACATTGTGTTGCATGACAATAACCCCTGGAAAGTACTGGGATGAGGCACATTGAGTGATAAAGCAGTGTTAAATTGGACCTCATATTTACCTTGCCCTATGGGGTTGCTACTGGATTCCATGAGGAAGCTGGGTATTAGAGCATTTCCATGACTTGCTCTGGGCCAGGCTTTGAATGGAGCCAGGCTCTGAGCCCAGATTTGTCTCATTGCCATGTTGGCCTTGGAGAGGGCAGAAAGGTGAATGCCCACATAAGTCACTTGCAGATCCATGATGAGTTAGGTGCCACGAGAGAACAACAGCTTGTGGTGAAGAGAGCCTGGGAGTTTGGCTGGCAGATGAGCTCCAGTAAGGAGTGCTGCAGAAAGGGATTCTGAGTTTGTGCTTATTCGGTTTACTTTGTTCAAATGCTGCCTTGGATTCTAACGAATAGAATAAGGGCCGGCTAGGATGACAGTCATGGGGGAAGAACCAGGCCATGGGATGGACACTGGAACTTACCTTATTCAACACATCGCACAATCGTTTGGCTACATGCAGGAGAATGTATGGTCATGATTGCAAAATCTTCAATAGTCAGGGTTTTTAAAAACAATGTTCTTTTACTGTTTTAATTATGTATGTGTTGGGTGTCTGCTTTGCTTTGTAACCTTTCCTGCTAGACAAAAATTCCCGAAAAGGGGCCAATCTTCTTTTTAGAGACTTGTCCAATGGTGTGAACTGCGGTAGCCCTCAGAAATCAGAATCATTGGCTCTTCTGGAGCTGGGGTTGAGACAGTTGGAAACTACGTGGAAAGGCTCAGGTTCCTTCCAAATACTACCTGTTCTTATCTCCAGCCATATATGCTCAGAATTCTCTAACTGTTGGAAAACAGCTCAAAAATGATAGGTATTGAACAAATGCTACCAAAGCGAGCTAAAGCTTTAAAGCAAGAGCATGGTGGATTTAACTGTTGGGTTCAGCACTGGGAAGCATAGCCGTGGTTAGCATTGAGAAGGCTGAAGAGGACGGCACTTTTGAGGCCAGCCTGGGCTACATCATGAACATGGGCGATCTTTTTATTTTCTGTTCCCCTCTTCCACGTCTTCCTTTGGTGTTTAAAGTTTTCGTCCTAATGTTCTCTTGTCTTTTTGTTTAAGTTTGTCCCTAGCCTTTTTAGAGGTATTGTAAATGAACTCGCTTTCTTGATTTCTTTCTCATTCTTCATGCACAAAAATGGCTACTGATTTTTGTGTGTTGATCTATATCTCCTCTCTCTTTAAAGTCTATTTATAAAAAGCTAGTGGTCTTTCGCTGGCAGCCTTTGGGGCTTCGTAAGTAGGTTTATGTCACCTGCAAATGACTTCTCCCTGTGAGGGCTGTCCTGGCAACACCTCTCTGGGTGCGTCTGCGAGGGCCTTTCCATCTCCGTTGAACAGGGCAGGAAAGATGCGGAGTGTGGGAGGCACTGCCTCATGGGTTGTGGTCCCAGATTGAATCAAAAGGAGAACACCAGTGGGCAGCAGCATTAATCTATCTCTCTTCCTCCTGAACGTAATGACTCTGTGACCATCTGTCTCATGCTCCTGCCACCTGCCATGTCCCCCATAACGTCATGCATTATATCCTCAAACCGTGCCAAAATGAACCCTTCGTTAAGATGTACGTGGACATCTCACTGGACTTACTTTAGATGAAGCAGTCATCTTCCAGTCAGTCTGAGGTTGGCCTTTGCTATGTTATGATCCACCAGGTCCTTGTTTCTTCAGGGATTTTGTTTCCTGAGGAATGGTGGGTTTCTGTGGAAGACTGTTTGCTCATCTACTGCTGTGATTATGTGCTTTGTCCTTCCTTGCTTCTGTTTATGCCCAGGATTAGACTTATTGACTTGATTACGTTGAGCCAGCTCTGCAGGCTAGCATCTCTCGAATTAAGGCCGTTTAACCATTTTGTGTGGTCTTTTTCAATCTGTCGTGAATTTAGTTTGCAAGTGCTTCACTGGGGGATTTTGCATCTGTGTTCATCAGTGATACCTGCCTTTGGTTCTCCTTTTTTTACTGAGTCCTCATGAGGTTTTGATGTGAGGCTAATGAATCATAGAATGAACCTGAACATTGTTTCTGTTCTGTGATCTGGAGGGCTGGAGGCGTATCAATGCTTCACGCCTCATTGACCTGGTAAAGGTTAGCAGCGTACATCTGGCCCTGTGCTGTTGTTTGACTGGGAGATGTTTTATTACTCTGTCATTTTGCTTATTATAGATTCGTCTAGGTTGTTCATCATATCTTGGTTTACCATATGTGTTTTAAATCTCCATTTCTTCTATCTTCTCTATAGCCCCAGAGTATACATTCTCAAGGCAATACCTAATGATCCCCCCGATCTCAGTGGTCTCTGTTGAAATGTCTCCATTCTTGTCTCTAATGTTATTAATCTGCGTTTCTCTCTGGTTTGTTTAGTAATAGTAATCTTGTTTATATCTTCAAAGAACTCAATTGTTTCAACAGTCTTTTGTATTAGTCTTTTAATCTTGGTTCATTAAATGGAGTTCTATCATTTAGTATTTCTTGTCTTCTATATTGGTTTCGCGTTTTCTTTGTTCTTGCTTTTCTATGACTTTACAAACCATCGTTAGGGTGTTTGTTTGAGACCTCCTGCTTTTTTTAAATGAAGGAACTTACAGTTTGCGTTACCCTCTTTCCTTTAGAACTGCCTTCACTGCGTTCCACGGGGGTATGCTTTCATTTTTATTTCACTCTAGAAATTTACATTTTTCCCCTTACTTTAGAATTGCCCATTGAGCACTGAAAAGAAAATTACTCTTCTCTATCTGTACTCTTCTTTCCTTTTTTCCTTGCGATACGGTGATTTTGTGAATTCTTTCTTTCATATTTGTTAAGACCTGCTTTATTGTCTAATATGTTTTATTCTGGAGAAGATTACATGAACCTGTGAGAAAAATGGTTCTCTTTTCATTTGTTGGACTCTGTAGAAGTCATTTAGGCACATGTGACTCAGAGTATGGTTTAATACTGATGGCTCCTTGTTGATTTCTTGCCTTGGTCTGTCTGTTGGTGGAGTATACTTTATCAGGGCCTACGTGTCCCCATATGTCCAGTGTTGTTCATGTTGTAGACTAAGACACACCTACATTCAGTGCATTATACATAGAATCATCATCTCTTCTGAGTCGATCGGTCCCCTAATTAATATGTAGTGGCTTTAGTTGTCTCTTGTTAGTACTGTCAGGAGGTTTGCTTTGCTGTTTGCGGTTATATTTTATCCTTCTTGCTCTCAGAGCCTGTGCTTTTCCTTCTTTCTGCTTTAGTTCGTGCGTCGTGGGTGAGGTGAATTCTTGTAGATATCAAGTAGTTGGCTTTCTCTTCTAATCCATTCAGTCTGTTCGTCTGTTGACCTCACAAGCAGTCTGCCCCACTTATGAGCTTCGTGCTCCTACAGGCCAGAAGAGGACATCCCACGCCCTAGAACTGGAGTTTCAGATGGTTGCAAGCAGGCATGTGGGTGCTGGGAATTCAAGCTGGGTCCCTCTGGACAAGCAGCCAGTGCTCTTAGCAACAGAGCCACCGCTCCAGGCCATCTGCTCTTTTTAATTGGAGAATTAAGAGCGTTTACATTCAGAGTTAGTATTAACAGGAATTCTTAACTTTCGTCAATTTGTTGCTTTGAATACTTTGTCATCCTCCTCCTCTTCTTCCTCCTCTTCCTTCTCCTCCTCCTCCTCTTCCTCCTCCTCTTCCTCCTCCTCCTCTTCCTTCTCCTCTTCCTCCTCTTCCTTCTCCTCCTCTTCCTCTTCCTCCTCCCCCTCCTCTTCCTCCTCTTCATCTTCTCTCTCTCTCTCTCTCTCTCTCTCTCTCTCTCTCTCTCTCTCTCTCATTCATCTTAAAGTTGTGCTGGTTTAGTACATTAATCTTTAATTCTTTCCTAATGCTCATTTGCTTATCTCTTCTATGGAATTTATTGGCTTTTTTGGGGGGGGGAGCTGAGATTTGAACCTCTCTCTCTTCATACCTTCTACAGTGCTGACCTAGTGGCCCTGAATCCCTTTAGTTTATAGTTTATCCTTATCTTAGAATGTCTTTATTACTTTACTGCTTCTGGTGGATACCTTTTTTTGTCCATCAGAACATGCACCAACATGTAAATATATAGAAAACATAGAAAAATGCTTACATACGGTGCTTGAAATCCAACATTCCACACCCTCTGGCCTTCAAGGTTTCTGTTGCGATCGGAGCGGTTATTCTGGTGTGTTTGCCTTTCGGCTTGACATATACCTTCTTTGCGTGCAGTGCGGTCTGCCTGGTCTTGATCTTTCCTTCATTGGAAGAATCTACTTCTGCGTTACAGACTCCACAGCTCTCTTTGGAGCAGTGCAGATTGTTTACATCATCCTGGTTTCACTTGGGTAGGTCATGAGTGTCCACTTCCGGATTCCCGAGGGCGCTGAGGAACGTTTATGAAGTACTGAACTTCTGTATTCCAGTGGTGTGATGCTACTGGCACTTTTCCGTCTTCCATCGCATTGCTTCCCAGCCTCCCAACCCCTCTTGCTGCTTAGTGCTCCCCTCTCTCTTCTTCTCCTCAGAACACAGTTTGCCCTCTCCCCCCCCCCCCAGCCCCAGAGCTGCATGAAGAGACATCTGAAATCTGGAGCCTTGTCCTGACTCAATTTCATCTTCTCGTTATAGCTTCTTAAAGCAGATATTTCTCTCCACTGGGCAGGAAAATCCCGAGATACAGAGATGCTTAAAATAACTCTCGACACTGTACACTTGTAAGTACAAGGCCGAGGTGCTGCCTCTCTCTTGCATTCAAATCCTGTGTAAATGCCACAGTTTTGTGTGCTCACCAAGGAGGACCGCGCTGTCTCTTGAAGGCGTCTAGTCCGCTCATCTCTGTTTCCTTCTGCCCTGCTCGGCCTGAGCTTCAGAGGCAAGGAGATGACTCCATACCTAGGCTCAGGCAGCTATGTCTTGTTCTATCGGGACATTTACCATGTTTCCTTCAGTATCCATGTGTAAGCATTTTTCTATATGTTTGTACCAACATTTACATTTTTGTCCATACAGTCGTTATAGATACCGGCCAGCCATTATTGAGAGAACTTACACACTTGCCACTCCTGCCCAATATATGATAATCCTACCAGGACTGGGCAATCCCTTCCTATGACTCTGATTTTGTGTCAGCAAATGTCTCTGCAGCCACATCTGTTGGCTGACCACGCTTTAATTTGAAAGCACCTCTGGCTTTCTCTCAGGGTACCATGTTCTCCTTGCACCGGCCACTGCTCGTCATACTTTTCTTCAGAAGTTTGTGTCTTGTAGTAAAAACTCGTAACCTGTAAACCTAACCTCCTTCACCATTTGTCAATAGAATTCCTGGGCTTGAGTCCCGGGGTTGCTTTTACCCACACTCTGCTACACTGTCCCACACTACCGACTCTGAGAATTCCATCTTCCCTCATTTCCTCTGCTTCTCAGACTACACTAACCACACCCAGGGGGTCGTGTGGGCGTCTGCTGACAGTGCAGGTGAGTTTTGTGGTGTTACTTTCCAGTTCTTCGTACTTGAAGTTCTGTGCTTTATGTAGTTCCCTCCGACTTTTTATCATGCTCGGCCACCAGTGCAGCCATAGTCCTCACCTCTTTTCTTCACCTCGTTCTTTTAATCTCCCCCCCTCTCATTCTAACTGTGAGGCAAGCAACAGTTGATGAAGTCCCTGCTGCAAAAGCGAATGAAACTCAGATGCCACCCTCCGAAGGCCAGCAGCCGTGGGTGTTTCAACTAAAGCATCATTGCCGTGGAGAAGGTTTGGGTTGGCGTAGAAATATAAACATTGGAACAGCTCTATCAGTCAGATTTTCTGAGCTCAGTGACAAAATACAAGACAGGAAGGACCTATTTTGCCTCACAGATTTAGGGAGTTCGGCTGGAGCCCTGGATTATGGGATCTCACAGGAACGAGGCCATGTGACAGATGCTGCTTCTCTCACAGTCATAGAAGAGTTTGCTTCACCTCTAGGCTGTTGACATTGTCACTTCATCCCTTGTCTTGCTGTTGGCTCTCTCTTGCCTCTGACGTTGTTCTAGCACATAGCATGGAGAAAACACAGCAGAGCACTTTAAGATTCCAATGAAGAAGCCCTAACGATGAACTTTCTAGATGAACTTGCCTGATTTTAACTGACCGTCTTCTGACAGGTCTAAGCTGTAATCTACATGGCAACAGATTTCAGGGTCCCCCCCCCACACCCACACCCACACACCAAGTACTAACCAGATCTGACCTGCACAGTTTTTGAGACTCAGAGAGATTGGGCGCATTCAAGGTGGTATATGTTTTTAATGTTTATGGTTATGTGTGTGCTCGAGTTTATGTGTGTGCACTACATGTGTGCAGAAGCCCACAGAGATCAAAAGAAGGCATCAGATCCCTTGGGATCCGAATAGCAGAGGGTTGTGAGCAGCCATGGGTGCTAGGCATTGAACCAGGGCCCCTCGGCAAGAGCAGTAAGTGTTGCTAACCACTGAGCCATCTCTCCAGTCTCCAAGCCTCATTCCTTACCTTATGATCTGTGAGTGAACAGCTTAGACAGGAGCAAGCACAGGGTAGACTCCATTTATGTGTAGTGAGTTCACATTAAATTATATCTCAAATAGCAGGACCCTGAAGTATTACAATTGCTTTTCTGATAAAATAGCAAAAGGAGAGATGTGTGGATGAGAACGAGCAGTGAATATAGGAAATTCAGGGGAGTCTGTTCACACTACAACAGGAAGCATTAAAGTAATAAAGTGCTGAATAGCTCCTTTGCCCAGCACTGCCACCACTCGCGTTAGTCATGGTTGGGTGCATAGGATCTTTCTTAGGGTGTTCATGCCTTTAGCTGTTACCTAATTCAAACATAGATTGGATCAGAAGGGTGAAAAGACTAAAATAATTCTGGTAAGTACATAGGATGTAGAGAGTAAATCCCTTTTTTTAACACAAATAAACTGAAATTTAAACTCTAGGAACTCAAAGGTAGGGAAACTCAGGGTGGATTTTTATTAATGGCAAAAATAATGAGGAATGAAAGTTCGTGTAAATTGAAATATGTGGATTATGGTTACTGGCAGCTTGCGTCTTAGAGAGTAAGCTACACTATCCGCCGCATGAACTCTGCTCCCATAGGGCTTCAGTTACTGCCCGAGGAATGCCACGGGCAAGATGTTTTCTCCCCCGTCCTCAGAACTGCAGCTCACTGGGCTCAAACACGTTATATAAACAGCCCTCAGTTGGTGGTAAGAGTTTCTGCCCCCTGTGCATATCAGAAGACAGTGATGACAACTGCTCTCTCTGTTTTTCTTTGCCTTTCTGTCCCTGCTTTGAACCTTGAGATACCTTGGAATAAAAGATTCAGAGAAAGAGCTCCAGGCAACAGAACCTGGTGTCCCCTGTCCTCACTGACAGTTACTAAGCCAAGGGACAGCCATTTATCTAACACATATCCAGTCAACTGTCATTGCTCTGTTTTTTGTTTTTTTTTTCTTGCTGTCTCTTACACCACCTATATCTCTACCGTTTTTTTATCCCCACAAGTTCTTGGGCCAGGAATTCAAAACAAGACAGTCATGTGGCTGTCTGTAACTTGACAAGTGGAGTTGAAACAGAATCCCTCTCTAGAGGGCTTGTTTCCACATCTGCCACTTAGACCATGATGAATTAAAGGCTGGGCTCAGCTGGAACAATTGACTAAAGGCCTACACTGTCCTGTATCTACACAGCCTCTTGTAGAATTTTCTCATTTTATCAGCTGACTTCATTATATCACCGTATAAATGTAGGGCAGAGGCGAATGCCACACTCTCATGTAATAAAGCCAATTTAAGCTCATCCCCAACTAGCTTACAATCAAATGAGACTCAGACTATGGTTATTTTATTTGGCTTTGACCTTTATTGGGGGTCGGGGGTAATTGCTGGCTTGGCTACCTCCCCAGCAGTGTACCCCAGACACTTGCTGTCTCTCCTGGCCATGTGCTCACAGTCCATCTCCATCACGGTAGCTCCCCCCTCTCTCTCTTTCTTCTTCCACTTCACCTTCTCTATCCCCCAGCCAGTTCACTCCGAACCCACCTATCTTTAATCCCTCCAGTAATTGGCTACAGCCATTTTTATTTAACCGAATCATTTTAAATCAAGGAACAAGGTTTGCACAACAAAAGCTTGTACACAGGGGAAGTGACTCATAGGCCTAAACCTTCCTGTATAGAATTTAGCATTAAAATATAGAGCAATAGAGCAAACCTCAACACTCTGGTAGCCCTTTGGGAAGGAAGATCCTAGCAAAAGTTCCTAGTATATTATTGACCAGTGCTCCCTCTACCCCTTATTTCTTTTTAATGATGGAAACAAAAATAATTGACCTAAACCCTAAGCATCTGGAGCGTCCTCTTGTTCTTATACGTCTTGTCTGGCCTTAAACTTGATAATTCCCCATCTGGCCTTTCGTTTCTGAGCTGGATCTTTAAGGGCATCCTTGCAGATGACAATTTTGTTCCAGGGGATACCCACAGAGGACTTTGTGGGTACGAGGTTATTGTACTTATCCACCTTCTTGAAGCCTTGGTATTTGACTTGATGGCAGCTGTCACTCTTCGGGGAAAGCAACTAATGGCCAGTAGTAAGACTATAGGGACTTTCTTTTTTTTTTTTCATGATGATCATTTTGTGCCTGGGGTAGCATCCAGCTAGGACCAGACAGGACCAGAACTACTTTGTCAGGTTTCGTGAACTTACCCATTTTCATATCAACCAGCAGGGACAGGAAGGACACTCTAACTAGTGTTCGTCTATTTGATTGTAGTTGCGTGGTAAGAACCATGAGTTAGCAGTCAGTTGATCTGGTGCCCAGTGCCAAGCGCTGCCCTTGGATTAAAGCAAGATCTCTCTTCTGGTGACTGTGAAATGCCGCCGTTTGGTAGAACCACTAATTACCTGGGGGAAACGTTTTTCCATTTCATCCTTTAAGACTGTCATCTGCACTTGGGTGTCAGCCATGACCTCGGTTTCCCATCACATGTCTAAAACTGAATTAATCATCTCTGTCAGACACCACGCATCACAAAGCTAAAGACATGGGAGCGTCAATGCCTGGTCTTTCAGGACTCCAGCATTTTCTGTCTAGCCCTGCTTTTAAATTTAGTCTTTAAGAGTAAAACTTTGGAATTAATTCTACCTCTTCTTTTTTGTCTTAGGTATTCTTTTTTCCTTCTAAATATCTTTTACATTTGGTCTCATTTTCGTTTAGTTCTTTGATCCTATTCGTGCCCTCTTTCTACTCTTCCCAGACCTTTTGTCCCCTCCTTACTCATTCAACTCTGTGTCCTCTTTTAAAAGATTAACATCAAGTGAAGTCTATGCTGCCCATATATTCTTGCTTGTGTGGAGCATGGCCAACCTACCAGAGCTTCCAAACTTAGTGGGAATAGGCTTTCCCTCTCAGTCACTAACAGGTACCGTAGCTCCTCAGCTGGAGGTGGGACTCACTGGCCTCTCCATGCTGGAGTGCTGTCTGCCTGAGCTTAGGTCTTGTGAATGCTGTCTCACCTGCTGTGAATTTGCATACACAGTTGCCTGCTGTGGTCGGAAGTCTTTCTTGTACTCGTTTGCCATCTCTGGCTCTTAGTCTTCTCACGCTCTGTTCAGCAGTGATCTCTCGCCTGAGCCTTCTGGGGAGAGGCTATGATTTAGATATCCCATTTAGGGCTGAGCATCCCATAGTCCTTATTCTCTGCACCTCGATCAGTTGTGGCTCTCTGTGTTAACCTTGTCTTTGTACAAAAGAGCTTCTCGAATGGGGGTTGACAGGTGCGCTAATCTACAATTTTATTCATTAGAAGTTGATTTAACACTATGGCCATTTAACAAAGTAACCATAGTAGGCTTTCCCCCGGAGCCTGTGACTTGTGCCAGGTAAGAGTTTCTTTCAATTTATGGAGTGGGCTGTAAATCCAACCAGAAGGTGTAGCTAGTGAGTGATTCCTATGACATGTGTGTTACTTTTGCAGGAGTGCACTTGTCTTGTCAGACTGGTCACTGTTGTAGTTCAAAGATTCACAGCCAGGTAACAGTGGTCATTACTTTTCTCCTCCAGTGGTGTGAACAGAACCACTTGACATTACGAAAACTGGCCAATAAGGATGGAGCTTCTAGGTCCATACTTGTTTCATTTCTCCATGCTCTATGACCCAAGTATATACTGTCTTCAGCTGTAGGCTTTTCAGTTCTGGAGAATAGCCCAGAACATTGGCAGAAATTGTTCTATTTGATTCTTTTCTATTTCTTCCTATTATCCTGAGGAGGAATCCATGTTAGCCTTTGTCTTGAAACATATCTTGACTTTGATGTTCTTCTTTTTTTGTTATCTTGCATAGTGCTGTGACTAGACCATCAATAATATAATATCTGACACAGTTCATTCCTTCCTTGTTTACTATTTCAAATATGAGCTTCTCTGAAGTATATATACATTATATATATATGTAAATATATTTATGACCCAAATATATACATGGGATGGTTGAATGTGGGAGGTATACAGGGTGTCACTAAATTAAATGAGTCTTATTTTCCCTAAAGACTTTGAATGTTTACAACTTTAAGGTTCTTTTCTAGAACTTCATTATGCTTCTTCAAATTCTTTCATGATGCTATAGAGATTATCCCAGTAGGGAGAGCACCATAATATTCATTTCATTAAACTATATGTAATTCCCGCTGAGAAGTAGATTGAGACCTAAAATGCTTATCACCTAGCAAACAACAGCAAGATGTATTTCAAGACATGGTTGTTTTCCTTGTTTGTTATGTTTCCCTCGTATTTCAAACTTTTTTGTTTCATAAAATTTGTTTCTTCTTTTTAAGAATTGAGTTTTCTTGCCCTTATCTTTGTGTTTTTAAAGCCGTGCGTGGCTCTTCACCTTTTTTCCAGTTTCTTGCTGTGTGGTGGGTGTGACTGGCCGTCAGGATTGAGGTGGCGGAATAAATGTGTAATTTCTCAACAGGGTGACTTGATCCTTAAACTGTTTCCTGTCCCTGCACCAGATCGAGTTCATCCTCCTTGACAATCAACAGTTGCTAATGTGTGTGGATTATCTCCTTGGTTAGTGGATTGAAACATTGGTAAAGCACACAGTTAGCCTTGGGCTCTCACGTAAAGACCTGCTTCGGAAGTGCCTATAGTTCTGGGAATATAAACACCGGAAGTCAGAGTTATAGTCCAACTTGCTTTGTCTGAGGCAGGAGGTTACTGTCTGGAGAACAGGTGAGAAATCTCATCCTAAGTCCTCTGTAAAACAGAAGGAATTTTAGTCCGTTTTTATATTGCTGTAACAAAGTATTTGAGGTTGGGTATAGTCTAAGTTAAGAGATGTATTTCGCTAATGATTCTGATGTTGAGAAAATCTAAACATGTGGCTAGTGTCATGGTGAGGCTCTATAGCATGGCGGTGAATAAGGAAAAATGGCCACAAACCAAAAATACCAAGCACATGGTATAGTTTCCTTTATAACAGCCAACTCCGTAAACAACTGCCAAATTCCTTTGAGATGGAGGGGTGGAGCATTCATTTATCTGTTTGAGGCTAGCTTTCCAACTCTGTAGACTAAGCTTGTTTGGCCCATGAACTTTGGGGGTCGAACAGCATTACAAACATAGACATCCTCAACTTGGTTAGCAGACGGAACATCTGGGACAGAAACATGTCTAGACTTTGGTTGACCATCAGATTCTCCTGCTACCAAGACCTCGAATACTCTTCAGTTGAGACTCATACCTTTATCTCCCCCACCTCCCCTGCCTACACAGCCTGGACAGTGCTGACTTAGCCTAGTTAGAGCGGCTTCCCAGCCTGTTTCCGGTGAGCACTTTGTTGGATGGTTTGACTCATTTGGTAAAGTGGCTTCAAGTTTAGGTGAAATTCAAGGGAGACTTCTAGGTCCTTCAAGACGAAAGCAGTAACCAGGGCTACTTGCTTTTGTTGTTCTGTACATGTTGATGGGAAGCTGTTGACAGGGTTGGGAGCAACAGGGCTGCATGGTTTCTGTTTCTGGGGCCACTTTGGTTTGGGAGTGAGGAGTAGCTCGTATCACAGCAGGGCAAGCACAGGGAGAAGTTAGACACACGGTTCTTGCCTTAACCTTGATGCTGTGACTTGCACTGGTCTCACTGCAGTGAAAATGGAGGCAATAGCTGGGACTGACAGTGCATTTTGGAGGCCGAACAGACAGAACCTAATAATGGCTTCCATGGGGAGGGGGAAGGGAGGGAAGATCTCCTAAGTAAAATCTTCATTGTTATTATTATTGGGTTTTTGGTTGTTTGTTTAATTCTTTCATGGCACTTTTGGGTGGGAACGTGGGAAATGGAAAAAAATTAGAAAATAAGTTTTTATACTCAAAGACAATAAAAAAATTATGTTCAGTCCCAGAACCATGCTGTGTTAATGATTCGACAGCTAATGCTAATGATTAGAAATAAAAATACGTGACTTGACGATATAAGGTTCATGCAGCAGCTGGTATAGTGGAAACTGCTGTCAACGAGTGTGTGTGCAGCGGCTTCAGAGTAACCCAGGAAAAAGTCCCGAAGCTCTTAGTACAAGCCAGGAAGTCTGTATTTCACCTCAGGACTAGAATATCTGGCTAGATACTGGAACATGGGGACCTGGACCTCAGATGGATGTGGGTTTCAAAACTGTGGCTTTTGAGGATGGTGTCCAACCACATTCCGTAGTATTAATTTTACTGTCATTAATTTTATTCAGAAACCTGTGAATTTGAGTTTTATGATTAGACAAGGCCCTGTGGTTAAACACGACGCACGTTATAACCTTCCCTCTCAGCCATCCTCTCAGACCCATGCAGATGTTCTTACAGTGGTCTTCAGTCTGAGGGTCCTGTGAGGCACCGCATAAGGGATGTTGTGGCAGTTCTTCTTCAGGTCTGTCCTTGGGTCCTAGTCACTCAGAATCAAGGTATGTTAGAGTGGGATGGGACCCGTCCTAACCTGTAGGGAAATGCCTGTCATAATGGCTGTACTCAGCTGATGCATTTTGACAGTTGTCTTCCTCATGAGCAACCTTCATTCCACCTCCAGATTTGACCATGTAGACAATCTCCTGTCTCCCTGACAGAACTTCTTTTTTTTTTTTCCCGGAGCTGAGGACCGAACCCAGGGCCTTGCGCTTGCTAGGCAAGCGCTCTACCACTGAGCTAAATCCCCAACCCTGACATAGAACTTCTAAGGAGTTTCACAGTATTGAGTGATGTTTCACTAAAATTGCCCAATGAATATTTATTTATAAGATGTCATATTTAGTTTATAATTGAAAGGTACCGAAAGGCTCCAAATACAGAAAAAGACTACCTGTGTATGAGACTAGAATGTGTTATGTTAAATAAAAACTGTGGAAGAGATATTGCTGGTCCTGGAATGGCCTTGGTGGGGACAGAGGGACCTGGCTTCTGCCCCTGGGACAGGGCCCAGTTCTGAGCCTCCATGAGTGTCAATGGCTGCTGTGGGTGTAAGGCTTGTATAATAATGTGCATATTTTCTGGAACCAGTACTAGCAGTGGAGGACTCTTTCCTTGCGAGGAATGTCCTCCCTGTTAATGTTAGTGACTCCATGGTAATTAGAAACAGCATGAGTCCGGGAGTCAAGGGTGTGTGGCTATGTCTCAGCAAAATGGTAAACACTGGGGCCTTCAGGACAGCTCTGAGGCTGTGGAAAAGGACTCTAAAACCACGAGTTTAAAAATATATAATTTCTCAATTACGCAAAAATATAAGATGCAATATGAGTCATATGAAGGGCTTTATGGATCTAAAGGAGCAAAGGCAAATACAGTATTAGGCAGCTTGTCAGAAATACAGGGAACCAGGCAGATTCCTGAGTTCAAGGTCAGCCTGGGACACAGCAAATCCAGGCCCAGGTGTTGTAGAAATGGTAATTTCAGTACAGAGTCCTACCCTGCTAGTTTATCATCCGTGCTTACAGAGGTAAAGAGATTTCTGAATTCTTTTGCAATGTTAAAAGGAAAGTGTATGTTTGCTGTTTTCTAAGACTCAAAGAGCTGGGGTCATGGGATGCTGATTCATAGGGTTATCAAAAGGAAACTTGAAGTAAATGACTGAATTGATATGTAAATAAAAATGGGGTGTGTATTCTGTATTAGATGAACTAGCAGACAGGGATAGCAGGGGTTTTGTTGTTTTTTTGTTTTTTTTTTTTGTTTTTTTTTTTTAGAATTTCTCTAGTGAGAGATGAGCTGTCTGGAGATGTTTGGAGAGCAAAAACAGCTCTTGAAGCAGGATTTCTGACTTGGTCGGAAGATCTAATAATTTTTTTATAGCAGCATTTCTGACTTCTACCCATAAGCTATCCAGATAGCTTTTACAATTTTTACTAACAGAGAGAGAGCTGTCCCAACCAGAGAGTTTTTAGAATAGCAAGGAAAAGCTGTCAAGAGCAGAGCAGAAACACACACACACACACACACACACACACACACAGAGAGAGAGAGAGAGAGAGAGAGAGAGAGAGAGAGAGAGAGAGAGAGAGAGAGAGAAGCGGTTTGGAAAGCCATCTCAGCAGAAACTAGGCTGCCAGTTTGGACCAACGATTTGACTTCAAGTCATTTCTTTTTGCTGCTCCCAAACACTCCTTTACCCCTTCTCTCAGGAACCCTCTCCAAGGCATGGTTGGTCCTTGGCAAGATATATTGAATGAAAATATTACAAGAACCCAAGAATTGTAGCTCTCCCCGGAGTTCAAACGCTGTTCTGGAACAGAAATGATGCTACAGTTGGTATTCAAATATTTCTACATGATTTTGCAGATGCAATTTTGACAATATTGTTCTGTATCATTATGTATTATGTCTCTTTCTGAATTTCCTTTGCAAAGAAAATAGAAATTGAGAATAGTGATGGTATTGACCAGAAATTAGATGGACATATGAAGAACTAAGTATATTTTGGGTCCATTTTACTTGGTCAGCATCCAGTCCCTGTATAATTGAGATGACGTTAGCTTTCCAAAGTAAACGTTTCCCATCATGAAACTTAATTGTTCTTTCCTTTTCTCGGATTGTAAGGATTGTGATTTTATTCATTCTTTTTAGTATGATCCCATGATGTCTAATCTCTTAAATTCTTACAAATAAAAATGCAACCTTCTCTCTACTCCTCCCTTGCTTTCTAAACTTTCTACAACAGACAGATTAGAAATCAGGAAATATATAACATAGATAATTCCCCCAATTATAGAGAGATTTCAGTAACTGGATAGGAGAAAAAACAAGTTTTCCAGGGGAGCTGTAGTACTGGTAAAGACATAGAAAGAATAAAACATTGTCGGTTTCAGAATATTTATAACTTCTCTATTCAATATTTTATGTATTTTTTTTTAAGAAATTAGCTTCACGATATTTTAGAAGAACCAGGATGTGTCCATTACACAGTTTGCTGTCACACTAAGTTCATGGTAGCACCCTGTGCTTCTTGTCTGAGGACAGATAGCAGGTAGCCTTTCCCTTCTTCACAGCCTACTCTACAACCCCTTACCACTACTGTTGTGCCTTTTCCAGTTCCAGCAGGAAGTTAGCATGATCTCCTGTTAAGGGGCTACACTGTTGTTTCCCTCTTTCTTTTTTTTATTGAATATTTTATGTATTTACATTTCAAATATTGATTTCCCCTCTGGAACTGCACTATCTCATCCCCCCTCCTCCTGCTTCTCTGAGGGTGCTCCTCCCAGCTACAGACTCCAACCTCATCACCCTGACACTCCTCTTCACTAGGGAATTGAGCCTTCACAGGACCAACAATGCCATCCTCTGCTACATATGTGGCTGGAGCCATAGGTCAGTCCTTGGGTACTCTTTGGTTGGTGGTTTAGTCCCTGGGAGCTCTGGAGGGGGGTCTGGTTGGTTGATATTGTTCTTCCTGTGGGGTTGCAAACCCCTTCAGCTCCTTCAGTCCTTTCTCTAACTCCTCCAATGGGGTCACCATGCTCGGTCGAATGGATGGCAGTGAGCATCTGTCTCTGTATGTGTCAGGGTCTGGCAGAGCCTCTCAGGAGACAGTTATAACAGGCTCCGGTCAGCAAGCACTTCTTCACATCAACAATGGTGTCTGGGTTTGGTGTCTGCAGATGGGATGGATCCCCAGGTGGAGCAGTCTCTGGATGGCCTTTCCTTCAGTCTCTGCTCCACACTTGGTCTCCATATTTCCTTTAGGCAGGAGCCATTCTGGGTTAAGAATTTGGAGATGAGTGGGTGGCCCCATTCCTCAACCAGGGGACTTACCTAACCTCTAGATATGGTCTCTACAGGTCCCCCCTCCCCACTTTGTTGGACATTTCAGCTAAACTCACCCCTGTTGGGTCCTGGGAGCCTCTTGCATTCCTGGCATCTGGGACTGACTGGTGGCTACCCCTTTCCCCATCTCCCATTGCTGTACAACTCTGCTCAATTTCCTGATCCTCTGTTCATCTTCCCGTCTCCTCCGATACCTGATCCTATACCCCCTTTCCTCCCTTTCATTCTCCTCTTCCTCCTAAGTCCCACACACCCTCTATATCCTGTGAATATTTTGTTCCCCCTTCTAAGGAGGACTGAAGCATCCACACTTTGGTCTTCTTCTTGAACCTCATATGGCCTTTGAACTGTATCTTGGGTATTCTGAGCTTTTGGGTTAATATCCGCTATCAGTGAGTGCTTACCGTGTGTGTTCTTTGGTGACTGGGTTACCTCACTCAGGATGATGTTTTTAGTTCATTCCATTTGCCTATGAATTTCATGAAGTCATTATTTTTAATAGCTGAGTAGTACTCCGTCATGTAAATGTACCACATTTTCTGTATACATCCCACCATTGAAGGACATCTGGGTTCTTTCCAGCTTCTGGATATTATAAATAAGGCTACAGTGAACATAGTGGAGCATGTGTCTTTGTTGTATGTTGGACCATCTTGTGGGTATATGCCCAGAAGTAGTAGTATAGCTGGGTCCTCAGGCAGTTCAATGCCCAATTTTCTGAGGAACCTCCAGACTGATTTCCAGAGTGGTTGTACCAACTTGCAATCCCACCAACAATGGAGGAGTATTCCTCTTTCTCCAAATCCTCACCAGCATCTGCTGTCACCTGAGTTTTTGATCTTAGCCATTCTGACTGTGTGAGGTGGAATCTCAGGGTTGTTTTGATTTGCATTTCCTTTATGACTAAGGATGATGAACATTTCTTGAGGTACTTCTCAACCATTCAATATTCCCCACTTGAGAATTCTTTGTTTTGCTCTGTACCCCATTTTTAATAGGGTTATTTAATTCTCTGGAGTCTAACTTCTTGAGTCCTTTGTATATATTGGATATTAGCTCTCTATTGGATGTAGGATTGGTAAAGATCTTTTGCCAATCTGTTGGTTGCCATTTTGTCCTAATGACAGTGTCCTTTGCCTTACAGAAGCTTTGAAGTTTTATGAGGTCCCATTTGTCGATTCTTGATCTTAGAGCATAAGCCATTGGTGTTCTGTTCAGGATATTTCCCCTGGTACCCATGTGTTCGAGACTCTTCCCCAATTTCTCTTCTATTAGTTTCAGTGTATCTGGTTTTATATGGAAGTCTTTGATCCACTTGGACTTGAACTTTATACAAGGAGATAAGACTGGGTCAATTTGCATTCTTCTACATGCTGACCTCCAGTTGAACGAGTACCATTTGTTGAAAATGCTGTCTTTTTTTCACTGGATAGTTTTAGCTCCTTTGTCAAAGATCAAGTGACCATAGGTACTTAAGTTCATTTCTGGGTCTTCATGTCTATTCCACTGATCTATCTGCCTGTCTCTATACCAATACCATACAGTTTTTATCACTATTTCTCTATAATACTGCTTGAGGTCAGGTATGGTCATTCCCCCAGTAGTTCTTTTATTGTTGAGACTAGTTTTTGCTATCCTGGGTGTTTTGTTATTCCAAATTAATCTGCAAATTGCTCTTTCTAATTCTATGAAGAATTGAGTTGGAATTTTGATAGGGGTTGCATTGAATCTGTAGATTGCTTTCTGCAAGATGACCATTTTTACTATATTAATCCTGCCAATCCATGGAAGATTTTTTTCCATTTTCTGAGATCTTCAATTTCTTTCTTCAGGAAATTGAAATTCTTATCATACAGATCTTTCACTTGCTTGGTTATAGTCACACCAAGGTATTTTATATTATTTGTTACTACTGTGAGTGGTGTTTCCCTAATTTCTTCCTCACCAGTTTATCCTTTGAGTAGAGAAGGCTACTGATTTGTTTGTCTATATCCAGCCACTTTGCTGAAGTTGTTTATCAACTGTAGAAGTTCTCTGGTGGAATTTTTGGGGTCACCTAAGTATACTGTCATATCATCTGCAAATAGTCATATTTTGATTTCTTCCTTTCCAATTTGTATTCCTTGATCTCTTTGTTGTCTAATTGCTCTGGCTAGAACTTCAAGTACTATACTGAATAGGTAGGGAGAGAGTGGGCAGCCTTGTCTAGTTCCTGATTTTAGTGGGATTGTTTCAAGTTTCTCTCCATTTAATTTGATGTTGGCTACTGGTTTGCTATATATTGCTTTTACTATGTTTAGGTATGGGCCTTGAATTCCTGATCTTTCCAAGACTTTTATCATGAAGGAGTGTTGAGTTTTGTCAAATGCTTTCTCAGCATCTAAAGAGATGATCATGTGCTTTTGTTCTTCGAGTTTGTTTATATGGTGGATTATGTTGATGGATTTCCATAGATTGAACCATCCCTGCATCCCTGGGATGAAACCTACTTGATCATGATGGATGATGTTTTTGATGTGTTCTTGGGTTTGGTTTTCAAAAATTTTATTATTTTTGCATCAATATTCATAAGTGAAATTGGTCTGAAGTTCTCTTTCTTTGTTCAGTCTTTGTGTGGTTTAGGTATGAATGTAATTGTGGCTTCAAAGAATGAACTGGGTAATATTCTTTCTGTCTCTATTTTGTTCAGTAATTTAAAGAGTATTAGTATTAGGTCTTTTTTGAAGGTCTGATAGAATTCTGCACTAAACCCATCTGGTCCCGGGCTTTTTTTTTTTTTTTTTTTTTTTGGGTGGGGGAGTGGGGGAGACTTTTAATGACTGCTTCTATTTCTTTAGGAGTTATGGGACTATTTAGATGATTTTTTTCTGATCCTCATTTAACTTTGGCACCAGGTATGTGTCTAGAAAATTGTCCATTTCATCCAGATTTTCCAGTTTTGTTGAGTATAGGCTTTTGTAGTAGGATTTTATATATTTTTTAATTTCCTCAGCTTTTGTTTTTATGTCTCCCATTTCATTTCTAATTTTGTTAATTTGGAAACTGTCGCTGTGCCCTTTGGTAGTCTGGCTAAGGGTTTATCTATCTTGTTGATTTTCTCAAAGAACCAGCAACTAGACTTTTTTGTTTATCTGTATAGTTCTTTTTTTTCCTACTTTGTTGGTTTCAGCCCCAAGTTTGGGTTTGATTATTTCCTGCCATCTACTCCTCTTCAGTGTATTTGCTCCTTTCTGTTCTACTACTTTCAGATGTGCTGTCAAGCTACTAGTGTATGCTCTCTCCTCTTTCTTTTTGGAGGCACTCAGAGCTACCAGTTTTCCTCTTAGCATTTCTTTCATTGTGTCTCATAAGTTTGGGTATGTTGTGCCTTCATTTTCATTAAATTCTAAAAAGTCTTTAATTTCTTTATTTCTTCCTTGACCAAGTTGTCATTGAGTAGAGCTACCATGTGTATGTGGGGTTTCTGTTGTTTTTGTTGTTATTGAAGACCAGCTTTAGTGGTCTAATAGGATGTATGGGATTATTTTCATCTTGTTGTATCTGTTGAGCCTGTTTTGTGACTGATTTTGTGGTCAGTTTTGGAGACAGTACCATGAAGTGCTGAGAAGAAGGTATATTCTTTTGTTTTAGGATCAAATGTCCTATAGATATCTGTTAAATGTATTTGGTTCATAACTTTTGTTAGTTTTTCTGTGTTCTGTTTAGTTTTTCTTTCCATGATCTGTCCATTGATGAAGAGTGGTGTGTTGAGTCTTCTGTTATTATTATTGTGTCATGCAATGTACAATTTAAGCTTTAGTGACGTTTCTTTTATGAATGTGGGTACCCTTGCATTTGGAGCATAGATATTAAGGATTGAGAGTTCATCTTGGCGGATTTTTCCTTTGATGAATATGAAGTGTCTTTCCTTATCTTTTTTGATAAGTTTTGGTTGAAAGTCAATTTCATTCGATATTGGAATGGGTACTCCAGCTTTTTCTTTGGGACTATTGGTTTGGAAAATTGTTTTCCAGCCTTTACTCTGCGGTAGTGTCTGTCTTTGTCACTGAGGTGTGTTTCCTCTATGCAGCAAAATGCTGGGTCCTGTTTATGTATCTAGTCTATTAGTCTGTGTCTTTTTATTGCGGGAATTGAGTCAATTGATGTTATGAGATATTAAGGAATAGTGATTGTTTCCTGTTACTTTTGTTGTTGGAGGTGGAATTATGTTTGTGTGGCTCTCTTCTTTTGGGTTTCTTAAAAGATTACTTTCTTGCTTTTTCTGGGGTGTAGTTTTCCCTCTTTGTGTTGGAGTTTCCCCTCTATTTTCCTTTGTAGGACTGGATTGGTAGAACTATATTCTGTAAATTTGGTTTTGTCTGGATTTCTCCATTTACGTTAATTGAGAGTTTGCTGGTTATAGTAGCCTGGGCGGGCATTTGTGCTCTCTTAGGATTGGAATGACATCTGCCCAGGATCTTCTGGCTTTAATAGCCTCTGTTGAGAAATCTGGTGTAATTTTGATAAGTCTGCCTTCATATGTTACTTGACCTTTTTTCCATTACTGCTTTTAATATTCTTTCTTTGCTTTGAGTATTTGGTGTTTTGACTATTATGCGATGGGAGGAATTTCTTTACTGATCCAATCTGTTTGTTATTCTGGATGCTTCTTGTATGTTTATGGGCATCTCTTTCTTTAGGTTAGGGAAGTTTTCTTCTACAATTTTGTTGAAGATATTTACTGGCGGGAGTCTTCAATCTCTTCTATACCTATTATCCTTAGGTTTGATCTTCTCATTGTCTCCTGGATTTCCTGGATGTTTTGTTTTTGGAGCTTTTTGCATTTTGCATTATCTTTGATGACTGTGTCTGTTTTCGTTTATCATACGCCACTTTATTCTTCTGTCAGTCTCCCTGCTGCCTTACACTCTCCTTTTTTTTTTTTCCTTCTTTTTTTTTTTTCGGAGCTGGGGACGGAACCCAGGGCCTTGCGCTTGCTAGGCAAGTGCTCTACCACTGAGCTAAATCCCCAACCCCTCTGTGTCTGTTTTCTATGGTATCTTCTGCATTTCAGATTCTCTCTTTTATATCTTATAATGTGTTGGTGATGTCTCCTGATCTCTTTCCTAGGTTTTCTATCTCCAGAGTTGTCTGCCTTTGTGATTTCTTTATTATTTCTCTTTCCATTTTTAGATCCTGGATGGCTTTGTTCAATTCCTTCACCTGTTTGGTTGTGTTTTCCTGTAATTCTTTAAGGGATTTCTACTTTTTTTTACCTGTGTTATCCTATATTTCTTTAAGGGAGCTATTTATGTCCTTCTTAAAGTCTTCTATCATCGTCCTGAGATGAGATTTTAAATATAAATCTTGTGTTTCCACTGTGCTGGGCTATCCAGTATTTGCTTTTCTGAGATAACTGGGTTTTGATGATGCCATATAGCCTTGGTTTCTGTTGCTTATGTTCTTGTACTGACCTCTTGCCATCTGGTTATCTATGGTTGTAGTTGGTCTTGCTGTCTCTTACTGAAGCTTGTCCCTCCTCTGAGCCTGTGAGCCTGTGCTCCTAGGTATGCCAGCACTCCTGGGAGACCAGGGTAGTATTTGGTTGTGGAGAGCTGTGTCATGGGGTTAACCCCAGGGTGCTGATGCAAACTGGAAGGACCCTGTCCCTAGCTGTTTTGTGGTTCCTGTGCCCTGTGGGCTCCTGGTGTGTTCTACTTTGGCCAGTTATTGGAGCAAAAGTTGTGGTCTCACCTATGAACTATGAACTGAGTAGTGACAGCACTCCTGGGAACCCAGCTGTCTCTGGGTGTGATTCCGAACTGTCGTTTCTTAGGCTACTCCTGTACTTGACTGTTAAGTGCCCTTGAGAGGTGCTGCTGGTGGAAATAGGAGTGACCTGAGAGGCTTTCTGAAAGCCTCGCAGGTAAGCCAAGCCTCAACCAGGCTCAGGTGGCACTCCACCAAGATGTTGGACGTCCTTGAGAGAGGACTACAGGCAGTCTTTGCTTCAAAGAAAAGATGAGCTTCTTGTAGGGTCCCACTCCCTGTCACAATTAAGGAATACCCATGAGCCATCCAGTTGTCAGGTGGAAAAGAGAAGTGTGACCTTCCTTTCCGCACATGGTTGCCTGAATTCTTTGTAATTAAGAACTAACTTTGTTTTGTTTCGATCTCTGATATCATCATAGACATGAGGTCCAGGAGGAGGGAAGGGCAGCATCTATGGGTTTGTTTTTCATCACCTGGAATGCCAGCACCCTTTGCATGAGTCAGTGCTTGTGGGAGAACCCACTAGCAAGGCCTTAAGAATGACCTGAAGTGTGTGATATGGCTGTCTTAAAGAAGAAACCACCTAGCCTATAGTTCTCTTTGATGTGTGATTTACTTTATTCATTTGATATTTTTAGTCTTTTTCAAGGTAGTTGATAACAGCTAGTAATGTAAGTGGTTACAGTGTCATAGTAGGAGAACAGCCACGAATATCTTGTAAATTAATGAACTTTGCTGTCATCTTTTGCAAAAACAGGCCAAAACCCTTTTTGACAACAGCTGTTTAAGCTACATCTAAAAATCCTGAAATTAATTTTACGTTCATTTACATTCATGACTCTGCTGCCCTTGGCCTAAATGGCATTGGATTTTTCTCTTCTCCAGGTCTCCACAGGTAACATTGGTTCCTGGGATTAGAGAAGAGAAACAACCACTGCCCTTACCTGGTTTGGGCTTTTAGTACCTGGTTTGGGCTTTTAGTGCTCAAATAAGAGTCTAGATAGCTTTGTGGTTTCCCCCCTGGTTGCAGCCATGTCCCTCCTAGTGTAAGGGTCTGAAAATGGCTGAAGGAAGACCCAGACTCGGACAGTATGCAAAGACAAAGAGCATTTATTCTGCAGGAACAGCGAGCATGTAGGGGTCAACTATTCTCTACCAGGCCACCCCAGACAAAGTCATGAAAGCCTTCTTATAAGGAACTAGAAGAATTCTCTAGAAAGATAAGGTAATCATTGGTGGGTGCTAGGGAGTCACAGTGGTCAGTGGTCTGCATTCCTGTGTCATAGCGTCAACCATGTGATGAAATAGGGCTGCCCAGCACAAATGGCCTATCCTGAGATAAGATGTCTCCCCATGTCTATGGTTACCGCCAGGCTGTTCTTTGGGACAGTTCTGGGTTGTTTTGGTTGTTGTTGTTTTGGTTTTTTTATTTGTTTGTTTTCTTTTCTTTTATTGAATATTTTCTTTATTTACATTTCAAGTGCTATCTGATCTCCTGGTTTCCCCTCTGGAAAGCCCCCATTCCATACCCCCACTCCTGCCTGCATGAGGGTGCTCCCCCACCCACCCACTCCTGCCTCCCCGCCCTGGCATTCCCTGGGGCATCCAGCCTTCACAGGACCAAGGGCTTCTTTCCTAGGGGGTTTTATGATCTTGTTCTGGGTTTTATGGTCTGTCCCTGGAGCTGTTGTCTTATGTCTTAGTTTCTAGGACTTTTTTGAAATCAGGCCTGGCCCTTAAATGGAGACAAATGGGGTTTACGTTGACCTCTCAGGCTTTCTCTGTACTCTTGCTCCATCAGCAGTCTTTCTTGTCGTCTGCTGAGGTTATAGCCGACGCATATGAGAGTTGGCCCTGACTGTACCAATTACTTCAGGACATTTCAGATTCTGACAGGGGCCCAGGCTTAGCTTTCAGGAACTCCTTACTGAAATTTCACTTAATTTTTCTTAACTGCCTGCATGATCATCTGTTTTCTTCCTCTGCTTTGCTACACATACCATAATGCTTGTTCCCTGTATGGTTTAGGAGGCTTTTCTGATCCTTAGAGGCAGTTGGCTGCGCTGTGGTTTGCACCATCTGACAGGTTCGAGATTATGACTTTGGATGCTGACATTTGTTAGGCACAGTCCTGTTTTCAGGACTCCACATCGTAGGTGGGCGTGGTGGTTTGTATGTGCTCAGCCCAGGGAGTGGGATGTGATGGTCTGTGTGTGCTCAGTCCAGGGAGTGGGATGTGATGGTCTGTGGGTGCTCAGTACAGGGAGTGGCACTATTTGGAGGTATGGCCTTGTTGGAGTAGGTGTGTCACTGTGGGCGTGGACTTTAATATCCTTGCCCTAGCTGCCTGGAAGCCAGTCTTTTACTAGCAGCCTTCAGATGAAGATGTAGACCCCTCAGCTCCTCCTGTGCCATGCCTGCCTGGATGCTGCCACGATCCTTCCTTGATGATAATGGGCTGAACCTCTGAACCTGTAAGCCAGCCCCAATTAAATGTTGTCCTTTATAAGACTTGCATTGGTCATGGTGTCTGCTCACAGCAGTAAAACCCTAAGAGAGTGGAATGAAAAGCAATTAGATAATTTTCTTTTTTTTTTTTTAATTGAACACCCAAATACCAGAATGAATAGACCTTTTCTTTGAGTGGCTCATTTTCTTCAATAAATTCTTTGATCTGGTGAGGGACCGATGGAACTTCATGTACTACCAGCATCCAGAGGCTGCACACGGGAGGGGAACTACCTGGGAATTGTGTTTCATGTGTGTCTTTTGAAGTACACCTATTTATATTTATATTTGCAGCAGAACTGAATAGAAGTTATAGGTGTTTTGCAAAGGTTCCCTTCGACACACAGGTTTTCGTACCTTAGAAGAGCCTCCTGCGGCAGGGAGACACACTTAGTAGAATAGAGGAACCCACAGTGATACTCTGTTGCCACCATAGTTTACATTAGGGCTTCCCTCTTGGACCAACGTAAGTAACACATACCCTGTTCCTAGACCCAACTCCATGAGCACACTGCTTAGAAGCCAAAAGTTAATATTGGGGAAATACAGAGCAGATGGGGAGGAAATTCAGCTTTATTCACCTAAGGTGATAGAAAGGTTTCATTGCTCCAAATGATTCTACTAGGAAACCACAAATGCAAATAAATAAATAAACAAACAAACAAACCTTGAATACGTATGAGGAGGTGCCGGAAAATGGATAGGACGACCACACTGTGCTGGGTAGGGCCCTGTTCACATAGAACACAGAGATCTCTTCTTTCCCTCTCCCTCCTGTTCCCCTCCCCCTCTCTTTTCCTCTCCTCTCCTGGCAGGAACATGACTGTTGGCCTTGAAACATCACAACAATTTATATTCTCTGCTTTATGTTAGTTGGTTAGAATCAAAGAGAGGGCCACATTCTGGTGTTATCTAAAGGTAACAATATGTTCTGCACTCTGTAAATCAAAGGATTATGTTTATCAGTTAACACCTTAATCATCTGGGTGCAGCAGGTCATTTAGATTTAGGGCAGGATGCAGCTGTTTGTAGCACCTTAGCACTGAGGCAGAGGGGGGTGACATGCTCTGCACAGGGGAATGAGGGAGCTGTCACTACAGCATCCCAGCGTGCCACCCAGCAAGGTAAACTTCTTATTCCTTATCTGCCTCTCGAGTGCCACCGACAACCACTGATCTTTTCCTCTCCCCAGGCTTTTCCAGAACGTCACATAGCGAAACTGTACACAATGTAACTTTTTCAGACCGGCTTTTAGAGCAGAACTTATGTTTTGGATTTGCAGCAGAACTGAACAGAAATTACAGAAATAACTCGCATACAAACAAGTTCTTGTTTATTATAGAAGCTTCCCGAGCCAGGGAGACATGTTTATTAGAACCAGTGAACCCATATCATTACCACCATAGTGCATGTTAAGGGCTTCACTCTTGGACCAGTGTAAATGACATATAACTCTGTTACTAGACCCAATTAATCAGTTGATCAATCAATCAATTAATTAATCAAAAAATCTTATTAAAAATTGGATGATAGACCTGCTGAAGGACATCCGGATGACTGCCAAGTTTCAACAATTTTTGAATAAAGGCCTACACATCTACCTGTGGGATTTTGTATGAGTATATTTTCGCTCAGTCAAGTGCCCTGGATTGGCATGTTGAGGCTCTGTGTTAAGACCATCTTCAGTCTTGTAAACCTCTGCTAAGCTGTCTTTGCCCTTCCTTCTAGCAATCAAGGAGAGTTACCGTTCATCTCTATCAGCTTGGGTTTCTCTGTTGAGGATTTGGACCATAATTCTAAATGGTGTGTCATGATACCCAATTGTTTGAAAATCCCCAAAGACACATGATTCTAAGTATCCTTCATTCATTTACTATCACATCTTTGACATTCTATATTTCAAGCTGTCTTGTTTGTTGTTTAATAAGACTTAAGTCTTAAGTCTGAGGAGTTATCCATTTTGAATACCCATTTTGTATCTTTTCTCATGTTTCATCACCCCGAGGCTCCCTAAGGATATTTCACTGAATTCCACTTCTCTTCCACATTTTACTCCTGGTTTGCTGAGTCCCCAGTCCCAAACTTGCAGCCGTGATAGCCCACCTTCTCTGTTTTTCTTTTTCTTGTCCTTCTTTTACAAAACAACCATTGTGAGGGTGGATTATCTGTGCTTGAAGCAGGCCATGACCTGGATGATCAACTACTCTTTATACACATGAAAGCAGCTTCTGGTGTATCTGCCTGGCACTTCACCCTTCCCTGAGTTCCCCTTGGGATAGGCCAACTTTTTGTCGACGGTATTTTTTTCCTTTTTCTTTCTATTGGACATTTTATGAATTTACATTTCAAAATTACAATTACATTATCCTCTTTCTGGGTTTCCCCTCCAGAACCCCCCTCTCCCATCCCCCCTCTCCTTGCTTCTATGAGGGTGCTCCCCCTCCCACTTACCCACTCCCACCTCACGGTCCTGGCATTCCCCTAAACTGGGGAAATTGAACCTTCACAGGACCAAGGGCTTCTCCTATTGATGCCAGATAATGCCATCCACTACTACATATGCAGCTGGAGCCATGGGTCCCTCCCTGTGTACTCTTTGGTTGGTGGTTTAGTCCCTGGGAGCCTTGAGGGATCTGGTTGGTTGATATTGTTGTTCTTCCTATGTGGTTGTGTATTTTTCATAACATTTAAATTTTAGCTTCTTTCTCTCTTAGTAATCATTTATAATTTATGTATTTGAGGTCTAGGTAAATTGCTATTGATAGCTTTTATCAGAATAGAATTTGTCTTGTTTTCTTCACCCTGGAGCACTTTTAAAGAAGAAGAAATAGTTTGGTTGTCATGGCCTTGTTAGTTGATTTTTCTAATGCATTTTTGGTGTTCTAAGTTTGATATCAATTCATTCTGCGTTATTCAGCACAAATGAAATTTGTTAAATGTTTTGGTACACTTAATATCAAACAATATGTATTGAAATAATTAACCAATCTTCTGGATATTTTGTTCCGAAACTTACTCTTTGAGCAATAAGATTTTTGATTCAAAAGAACAAAATGAAGTTTTGGTCTCTACTTTTCGTTGAATACTGCAGGCGTTTCTGTGGTGACGTTGAGAGAACATCAACAATTTCACTACAGTCAAACCTGTGGGAATGTCTGCTGGCTGTTTGTCCTGCTGGCTTGTAGGAGAGGCGACTTTATGTGTTCAATAAATCGAAGCATCTTGTAAGTGAAGTTTAGACGTGCCTAGTAAGGAAAGCAGGATGGACCACACTAAATAGAGGGTAAGCGGAGTGATGCTCTAAGATACACTTCCTTATCACCTCCCTTGGTGAACACTTGTGGACCAGTCTGGAGACAGACAGTTTCTCTGCTGTCACTGACAGTTGATTTCATTTACAGAGACAAGATGTACGTACGTCACACAATAGACTGATGTGATTGCAAATGACACATTTGGGTTCCAGGCAGGACTCATAGAAGAGAAGCTTTAGGGAGCTGGTGACGAATTGTGTATGTTTGGACCGAAGACAGAGAGATTTCAAAGGGGAAGTGGGCTTTGGGATGCTTCTCAAAGATGAGTCATATAGAGTAGGGAGGACACAGGGATGACAGGTCACCTGACGGGGTGGAAAGCCATGGCCTTGCAAGAGAGCCAGTGTGAGCAGAGCAGAGCATACACATCAGTTAGTGGATAGAACAGGACGGATGCACAGGACGGACAGACAGGAACTAACTACTCCTCTCTGCGGCCTGTAATGGCAAGTGCAGCAGCAGGCCCTTTGATTGTCTTGCTTCAGGCAATCGTTTTAAGAATTTCGTTACTTAACCTGATATTCTCATAGGCAGAGGCATATGCGGAGTCTGCATATGTTTTCCAGGTGGCGTAAGCGTCAGCAGCACCACAGATTCAAAGCCGGGGCTTGTTTGCTGCAAGGTCTGAACGCTTTTGCTGTCATCCTATGTGGGTCATTTGTCCACAGACTATAGGATCTGCTCTCCCTACTTGGTGGCGTAATGATTCTGCTTTAAGATGACTAGAGTAGGGGCAGTGGACAGAGAGATGGGAGCAGAGGTCAGGAGAGATGGCCAAGGTCTTCCCAGAAATGATAAGCAACGGCTATCTAGGGAATGGAGGAGAACTGCAAACACTGGCTATTGAGACATGAGTAGGTCGCAAGGTCAGAGGATGGAGACAATGGTGTTGGCAAAAGAAAAGAATCCTAAGGTTGCTTGTTTGTATAAAGGGACCATTTGATTCTTGTGTGTGTGTGTGTGTGTGTGTGTGTGTGTGTGCTTGTCTGTGTGTCTATGTATGTATGTCTTGCATCTATGTATCTATCTGTGTCTTTATGTACAAGCATATTCGCATGTTCATAGTGTGTATGCATGTTTTCATGTGTCTGTGGTATGTATGCATGTTTCCCTATGTGCATAGTATGTATGCATGTTTTCCTATGTGTACGTATGTGGGCAGGGCGATGATTGATGTCAGGTTTTCTGAGTGTGGGTATGGCGGTGGGCCTGTGGTTGATGTCAGGTCTTTCTTTTTTTTTTAATTTTTTATTAGATATATTTACTTACATTTCAAAGGTTATTCCCCTTCCCGGTTTCCTGTTCATAAGCCCCCATTCCCTCCCCTCTCCCATACGAGTATTCCCCCTATACATCCCCCTTATTGCCCTCCCCCATATTCCCCTGCATTGGGGGTCCAACCTTGGCAGGACCAAGGGTTTTCCCTTCCACTGGTGCCCCAACAAGGCTATTCTCTGCTACACATGCAGTTGGAGCCCTGGGTCAGTCCATGTATAGTCTTTCGGTAGTGGTTTAGTCCCTGGAAGCTCTGGTTGGTTGGCGTTGTTGTTCTTATGGGGTTGCAAGCTCCTTCACCTCTTTCAATCTTTCCTCTAATTCCCCCCAAGGGGGTCCTATTCTCAGTTCAGTGGTTTGCTGCTAGCATTGACCTCTGTATTGGACATGCTCTGGATGTGTCTCTCAGGAGAGATCTATATCCTTTTAGCATGCATTTTCTAGCTTCATCAATCTTATCTAGTTTTTGGGCCACATGTGGGGCAGGCTCTGTATGGCCATTCCTTGAGTCGCCGCTCTAAACTTTGCTTCCATATCCCCTCCTATGGATATTTTTCCCCCTTTTAAGAAGGAGTGGGAGCATCCACATTTTGGTCATCCTTCTTCTTGAGCTTCCTGTGCTCTGTGGATTGCATCTTGGGTAATTTGAACTTTTTGGTTAATTTCCACTTATCAATGAGTGCATACCAAGTGTGTTTTTCTGTGATTGGGTTACCTCACTCAGGATGATATTTTCTAGTTCATTCCATTTGCCTATGAATTTCATAAAGTCATTGCTTTTGATAGCTGAGTAGTACTCATTGTGTAGATGTACCACATTTTTTTAATCTATTCCTCTGTTTAAAGGCATCTGGGTTCTTTCCAGCTTCTGGCTATTATAAATAAGGCTGCGATGAACATAGTGGAGCACGTGTCTTTGTTGTATGTTGGAGCATCTTTTGGGTATATGCCCAAGAGAGGTATAGCTGGATCCTCAGGTAGTGGAATGTCCAATTTTCTGAGGATCCTCCAGACTGATTTCCAGAATGGTTGTAACAGTTTGCAACCCCACCAACAATGGAGGAGTGTTCCTCTTTCTCCGCATCCTCGCCAGCATCTGCTGTCACCTGAGTTTTTGATCTTAGCCGTTCTGACTGGTGTGAGGTGGAATCTCAGGGTGTTTTGATTTGCATTTCCCTTATGACTAAAGATGTTGAACATTTCTTTAGGTGCTTTTCACATATTCAATATTCCTCAGCTGAGAATGTTTTGTTTAGCTCTGTACCCCATTTTTAATAGGGTGATTTGGCTCTCTGGAGTCTAACTTGTTGAGTTCTTTGTATATTTTGATATTAGCCCTCTATCAGATGTAGGATTGGTAAAGATCTTTTCCAAATCTGTTGGTTGCTGTTTTGTCCTAATGACAGTGTCCTTCGCTTTACAAAAGCTTTGCAATTTTATGAAATCCCATTTGTCGATTCTTGATCTTAGAGCATAAGCCATTGGTGTTTTATTCAGGAAATTTTCCCCAGTACCCATGTGTTTGAGACTCTTCCCCACTTTTTCTTCTATTAGTTTGAGTGTATCTTGTTTGATGTGGAGGTTCATGATCCACTTAGACTTAAGCTTTGTACATGGTGATAAGAATGGATCGATTTGCATCCTTCTACATGCTAACCTCCAGTTGAACCAGCACCATTTGTTGAAAATGTTAATAACTTTCTTCCATTGGATGGTTTTAGCTCATTTGTCAAAGATCAAGTGGCTACAGGTGTGTGGGTTCATTTTTGTGTCTTCAATTCTGCTCCACTGATCTATCTGCCTGTCTCCGTACCAATACTAGACCACATTTTTGCCTATTGCTCTGTAATACTGCTTGAAGTCAGGGATGGTGATTCCCCCAGAAGTTCTTTTATTGTTGAGTATAGATTTCGCTATCCTGGGATTTTTGTTACTCCAAATGAATTTGCAAATTGCTCTTTCTATATCTATAAAGAATTGAGTAGGATTTTAATGGGGATTGCACTAAATCTGTAGATTGCTTTTGGCAAAATGACCATCTTTACTATATTAATCCTGCCAGTCCATGAGCATGGAAGGTCTTTCCATCTTCTGAGATCTTCCTCAATTTCTTTCTTCAGAGATTTGAAGTTCTTGTCATATAGATCTTTCACTTGCTTGGTTAAAGTCACACCAAAATATTTTATGTTATTTGGGACTATTGTGAAGGGTGTCATTTCCTTAATTTCTTTCTCAGCCTGTTTATCCTTTGAGTAGAGGAAGGCTACTGATTTGTTTGAGTGAATTTTATACCCAGCCGCTTTGCTGAAGTTGTTTATCAGGTTAAGTAGTTCTCTGGTGGAACTTTTGGGGTCGCTTAAGTACACTATCATATCATCTGCAAATAGTGATATTTTGATTTCTTCCCTTTCAATTTGTATCCCTTTGACCTCCTTTCGCTGTCTGATTGCTCTCCTAGTACTTCGAGTACTATATTGAATAAGTAGGGAGAGAGTGGGCAGCCTTGTCTAGTCCCTGATTTTAGTGGGATTGCTTCAAGTTTCTCTCCATTTAATTTGATGTTAGCTAGTGGTTTGCTGTATATTGCTTTTACTTTGTTTAGGTATGGGCCTTGAATTCCTGTTCTTTCCAGGATTTTTATCATGAAGGGGTGTTGAATTTTGTCAAATGCTTTCTCAGCATCTAATGAAATGACCATGTAGTTCTTATCTTTGACTTTGTTTATATAGTGGATTACATTGATGGATTTTCATATATTAAACCATCCCTTCATACCTGGGATGAAGCCTACTTGATCATGGTGGATGATTGTTTTAATGTGCTCTTGGATTCGGTTTGCCAGAATTTTATTGAGTATTTTTGCGTCGATGTTCATAAGGGAAATTGGTCTGAAGTTCTCTTTCTTTGTTGGGTCTTTGTGTGGTTTAGGTATAAGAGTAATTGTGGCTTCATAGAAGGAATTCGGTAGTGCTCCATCTGTTTCAATTTTGTGGAATAGTTTGGATAATATTGGTATGAGGTCTTCTATGAAAGTCTGATAGAATTCTGCACTAAACCCGTCTGGACCTGGGCTCTTTTTGGTTGGGAGACCTTTAATGACTGCTTCTATTTCCTTAGGAGTTATGGGGTTGTTTAACTGGTTTATTTGTTCCTGATTTAACTTGTACCTGGTATCTGTCTAGAAATTGTTCCTTTCCTGCAGATTTTCCAGTATTGTTGAGTATAGGCTTTTGTAGTAGGATCTGATGATTTTTTAAATTTCCTCAGATTCTGTTGTTATGTCTCCCTTTTCATTTCTGATATTGTTAATTTGGATACATTCTCTGTAGCCTCTGGTTATTCTGACTAAGGGTTTATCTATCTTGTTGATTTTCTCAAAGAACCAGCTCTGGGGTTTTTTTTATTCTTTCTATGGTCCTTTTTGTTTCTACTTGGTTGATTTCAGCTCTGAGTTTGATTATTTCCTGCCTTCTACTCCTCTTAGGTTTATTTATTTTTTTTGTTCTAGAGCTTTTAGGTGTGCTGTCAAGCTGCTGACATATGCTCTCTCCTGTTTCTTTCTGCAGGCACTCAGAGCTATGAGTTTTCCTCTTACCACAGCTTTCATTGTGTCCCGTAAGTTTAGAAATGTTGTATCTTCATTTTCATTAAATTCTAAGAAGTCTTTAATTTTTTTCTTTATTTCTTCCTTGACCATGTTATCATTGAGTAGAGCATTGTTCAACTTCCATGTATATGTGGGCTTTCTGTCATTATTGTTGTTATTGGAGGCCAGTCTTAGTGCATGGTGATCCAATAGGATGTGTGGGATTATTTCTATCTTCCTGTATCTGTTGAGGCCTGTTTTGTGACCGATTGTATGGTCAATTTTGGAGAAAGTTCACACGAGGTGCTGAGAAGAAGGTATATCCTTTTGTTTTAGGATGGAATGTTCTATAAATATCTGTTAAATCCATTGGATTCATAACTTCCATTAGTTTCTCTACGTCTCTGTTTGATTTCTGTTTCCATGATCTGTCCATTGATGAGAGTGGGGTGTTGAAATATCCTACTATTGTTGTGTGAGGTGCAATGTGTGATTTGAGCTTTAGTCAGGTTTCTTTTATGAATGTAGGTGCCCTTGTATTTGGAGCATAGATATTTAGGATTGAGAGTTCATCTTGGTGGATTTTTCCTTTGATGAATATGAAGTGTCCTTCCTTATCTTTTTAATGACTTTTGGTTGAAAGTCAATTTCATTTGATATTAGAATGGCAACTCCAGCTTGTTTCTTTGGGCCATTTGCTTGGAAAATTGTTTTCTAGCCTTTACTCCGAGGTAGTGACTGTCTTTGTGTCTGAGGTGTGTTTCCTGCATGCAGCAAAATGCTGGGTCCTCTTTATGTATCCAGTCTGTTAGTCTATATCTTTTTATTGATGAATTGAGTCCATTGATGTTGAGAGATATTAAGGAATAGTGATTGTCACTTCATGTTATTTTCATTGTTAGAGATGGAATTATGTTTGTTTGTCTCTCTTTTGGTTTCATTGCAAGGAAATTATATTCTTGCTTTCTTTACTGTGTAGTGTCTCTCCTTGTTTCAGAGTTTTCCATCCATTATCCTTTGTAGCGCTGGATTTGTAGAAAGATATTGCGTAAATTTGGTTTTGTCATGGAATATCTTGGTTTCTCCATCTATGTTAATTGAAAGTTTTGCTGGATACAGTAACTTGGCTGGCATTTGTGTCCTCTTAGGGTCTGTATGACATCTCTCCAGGATCTTCTGGCTTTCATAGTATCTGGTGAGAAGTCTGGTGTAATTCTTATAGGTCTGCCTTTAAATGTCACTTGGCCTTTTTCCCTTACTGCTTTTAATATTCTTTCTTTGTTTTGTGCATTTGGTGTTTTAACTATTATGTGACGGGAGGTGTTTCTTTTCTGGTCAAATCTATTTGGAGTTCTGTATGCCTCTTGTACATTTATGGGCATCTCTTTCTTTAGGTTAGGGAAGTTTTCTTCTATGATTTTGTTGAATATATTTACTGGCCCCTTAAGTTGGGAGTCTTTATTGTATACCTATTATCCTTAGGTTTGATCTTCTCATTGTGTCCTGGATGTTTTGGGCTAGGAGCTTTTTGCATTTTACATTATCTTTGACAGTTGTGTTGATGTTCTCTATGGTATCTTCTGCCCCTGAGATTCTCTTTTCTGTCTCTTGTATTCTGTTGGTGATGCTTGTATCTATGGCTCCTTGTCTCTTCCTTTGGTTTTCTATATCCAGGGTTGTCTCCCTTTGTGCTTTCTTTATTGTTTCTATTTCCATTTTCAATTCCTTCACTTGTTTGGTTGTGTTTTCCTGTAATTCTTTCAGGGATTTTTATGTTTCCTCTCTAAAGTCTTCTACCCGTTTTACTCGTGTTTTCTTGCATTTCTCTAAGGGAGTTCTTTATGTCTTTCTTAAAGTCCTCCATCATTATCAAAATATGTGATTTCAAATCTAGATCTTGCTTTTCTGATGTGTTTGGATATCCAGTATTTTCTTTGGTGGGAGAACTGGGCTCTGATGATGCCAAGTAGTCTTGGTTTCTGTTGCTTAGGTTCCTGCGCTTGCCTCTAGACATTGGGTTGTCTCTGGTGTTTGCTTGTCTTGCTGTTTTTGGGAGTGACTTGACCCTGCTGTAGACCTCTGTGTCAACACTGCTGTAGAACTGTTTTCCTGTTTTCTTTCAGCTTTTTCTGAGAACAGGAGCTCTGATTTCAGGTGTGTCTGTGGTCCTGGAGACTGTCTTCTAGCTCTAGGCACGAGCAGGAATCAAAGGGTCCTGCCCCTGATTGCTCGTGTAGGTCCTGGCACCCAGCGGGCACAGTTGGCACTATGCGATTCCCTCTTGGGTCTGGACTGTGGACAGAGGGTATTCTCCTCTGACTTCTCAAGAACATCCACACTTCTGAGGGTCCAGCTCTCTCCCCCACAGGATTTGGGTGCAGGGAGCTGTTTGGCCGGATCAGTTCGGTTCTGGACGCAGACCAGAACTGCAGGTACTGGCAGCTGTCTGTTCCTGTATCCCTCTGTCTAGAGGCACTGTGAAGTTTCCCCTTGGACCAGGGATGTGGGCCGAGGTGTGCAGAGGTGGCAGTCTGTCCTGCAGCCTTGGGATGTCTGAACTCCTGGATGGTCTGCTCTCTTCCGACGTCAGGTCTTTCTTTTTTTTTTTTTTTTTTTTTTTTTTTTTCTTTTTCGAGCTGGGGACCAAACCCAGGGCCTTGCACTTGCTAGGCAAGCGCTCTACCGCTAAGCTAAATCCCCAACCCCAATGTCAGGTCTTTCTTGATCACTTGCTGTACACTTTATTTACCTAGGCTTGGTCTCTCACTTGAAGCTGGAATTTGCTAATTTGGTTCATCCAGCTGGTTCTCCTCATAGTTCTGCCGTGTCCTTTCAGGCCTTCCAAAATTTACTAATTTAAGAAACTGTTTTATGCATATGATTGCTTGTGTGCATGTATGTATGCATATCGTGTGTGTGTGTGTGTGTGTGTGTGTGTGTGTGTGTGTGTGTGCAGTGTCTGTGGTAGCCAGAAGTGGACATCACATCCCTGAAGTAGAACTGAAGATCTGCAGATGATAAGAACTGGATCTGGATCCTCACTGCTGAGCCATCTCACCAGCCCACCCTTCTGGGGCTTTTCTGATAACCTTCAGTCTACTGAAGGCTTCACACTGTGTCCTGTATTCTGCACCCTACAGCTTGATACTTGACACACATGCATATTATCTAAAATTGTTGGTATTTTTTGTACGTTTTATCTTGAAAAGTTCTATTCAGGAGTAGGAGTGCATATACTTTTCTTTGCTGGAATTCTTTAAAAAAAAAAATTCAGAGCACTAAGTAGACCTTCACAAAAAGTTGTTGGTTGTTTTTAAAGTTTGGTACCACAGATCTTATTGAATGACAGACAGCTGGATTTGTGAGATGTTATGACTTCTGTGTTCAAAAAGACATGTTTCAAAATTCAGGTTTAATCTTCTGAGAAAATAGATGCATTCTACATCATGCAGAGAAACAAAGCATCATTATACTTTATAAATATTTTCCGGAATATGTTTCCAACAATACTAGAAACAAACAGAACAAATGTTTCTTTTAAAGTAATTATTTCTGAAAGCAATTAGGTTTTCAAATTATTTTAAAATCAAGGTTTTAAAGTGCCCTTGGCTTACATAAATCCGAACGAGCTTTTTTTGTTAATTGCCTCCTAAACGTTTCATTTGGGCGCAAGTCTGTTGCTGGAATTAATTTGATTACATAATGTATGAAAAGCAGCTTTTGTTTTTCTGTTTAATTTAATACAAAAGAAAGTAGATCGGGAGGTGGAAAATGGAGGCAGTTAACTTCTGGCCAGGGCAGAACTCGTGTGTATGTTGTGTACTGCTCCCCTTGGACATCTATCTGTGAGCAGCTCCCAAGCACATCCTGTTGTACAGTTAGCAGTGGGAAGTTAACCGTGTGCCTGAATAGTGTGCAAGAACGTGGATTAGAAGGGCTTTCCTCTTACAGTTTTGAGAACCACCAGCTTCTCTTTACAGGGCTACTTTGTTAGTTCTTGTTTTTCTACAGTTCTCACAGCTCCTTAGAATTCCGTCTGTGGGTGTGAACATGGCTTTTGCTTGATAATCCCCACCTAGGAAAAGAAAGGACAGGATCCCACAGAGCTGGGTGGCAAGCCGGGGCCTGTAACTTGGTGCACATGGGTCGGATGCTTGGTCTTGGGATCTACCATTGTCGTTGTTGTTGTTGTTGTTGTGAATGATGAGGTTTTATTTTTTTTAACTTTTTATTGATTCTTTGTGAATTTCACATCATGCACCCCAATTCCACTCATCTCCCCGCCCCTCCATATCCACCCTTCATCCTTGCAACCCCCCAAAAGAATAACAATTAAAAATTAAAAAATAGAAAATTAAGAAAGAAATCTCACCATGCATGCTGTGGTGTGTCACAGTGTGTTCCACAATACACCCTTTTGTCCACACAGCTTTACTTGCAAATGTTCATTGCAGTGAGTCACTGGTCTGGTTGGAGGTCTCTGGCTTGTGCTGCACCATCAATACTGGATCAATACTGGATCCTCACTGGGACCCTTCTCAGATATCCTTTTATTGCCCTATGTGGTAGAGTTTCTACAGCTTTGGATCTGCAAGACCTGCTCCTTCACACACTCCAGCATTTCACAGATGTTAGGGTGGGCCAACTCAAAACCCTGCATCTGGGCAGTCATACACTGTGGCTCAGAGGCTGAAGTGTGGTGATCCTCCTGCCTCAGCCTAGAGCATTTCAAGGGAAGGATACTACTTGAGAAGAATGTTGATAAATGAATAATAGGTTTCATAGATTTACCCATAGATCATTAATATGATATCAATATATGTGATATTAGTTAATTTTAGATACTCAGCATACAGTTGGGCTGAAAAGATAGAACAAAAAATTTCCTTAAGTCATGTGATATTAAAAAACAAAATGAAAGCATAAAAACTACAGAATTTATAAACCAATAGGTTCTTTAAAAACAAATGTCATAAAATTTAAAAAACATACTAGCTTTTCTTGCTCATTGTCTCTGTCTCTCTCTCTCTGTCTCTCTCTGTGTCTCTCTCTCTCTCTCTCTGTCTCTCTCTCTCTCTCTCTCTCTCTCTCTCTCTGCAAAGGTACATGCGTGAGTGCATGTGTGTGCACATGTGCATGTGTTTCCGGTTAAAGAAACTAAAGTGATATGACAGTTTACTACAATGTAGAATTCTAGGTAGATCTACCTTGATAAAGAAAATATACTGTAAATTTTACTACTGGATAATTTGATTATGTTTATTATGCTCTAGGATTAGAGAATATTCTATCAGTCTAAATTTGGGAGTGTGATAATACATCGATATTAGAAAATAATGTTTGAATGTATTTAGGCATAGTATGCGCTGGTAGATAAAATGTATTTTAAATTGGTTCAGAAAGGAAAAAGTTGTGCATCTACACCTCCCCTGTATATGTTTGTGTGTGTGTGTGTGAGAGAGAGAGAGAGAGAGACAGAGAGACAGAGGGACAGAGGGACAGAGAGACGGAGACAGAGAGAGATGCACTGCATGTGTTTAGCACCACCGTAGCCTAGGATTTTCTTCTGACCTTCCTTTGGTATTGATGGCATTCGGTACAATCCTTGTGGCTCCTGCCTCATCGATGCTCTTTGAGCTCATTTGTGATCTCCTCAGTGTTTGCTTTGCTTCTCTCCACCTCATCTTGAGCTACTTGTGATAAATCTGGTTTTATAAACAGGTTTTGCTTTTTTTCCTCTCGTGCAATGATTAAAACTGTCACTGAAGTAATGTAGATTGTGGAACTGTCAAGAAAATCAGCAAGGAAATATGTACAATTTCATGACATACAGAGGGAAGGAGCTTTAATTATTTGAATAGTCTGCCTTTTCTGAGACATGGGGTTAATATTCGTGCTCCAAACTATAAACTACATTACAGACAAATAATATTCCCTAAGTAAGCTGTTCAGAGCTCATTGGAAACATTTAAGAATTAGAGAATTATCCTGGATAATTTGTGAACATTTTACATTTGAAGCTATTTCCAGAGTATCACCAAATATGAATCCAGGCAGCATGTTATCATTCTAGAACAAATAGAACAAGCCCTAGTAGCAAAAGTAGAAGTTTTCTTAAGAAATTTGAGTTTTGACAGTATTATTAAAGTCCCATGTTGTATGGCCCACAGATTCAGAGTGTTAGTCCATTATTATGTAAGGGAGCATGGTGCCGGAGGAGCTGAGAGTTCTACACCTGGATCTGCAAGCAGCAGGAAGAGAAACAGTTGGCCTGGCTTGAGCTTTTAAAACACCAAAGCTGCTCACCCCTCAGTGACACTCCTCCTCCATCAAGGCCAGGCCTCCTCACGCCTGCTAAGTGCTGCCATCCCCTGATGACTAAACATTTAAATGTATGAGCCTATGGGACCATTCTTAATCACAGAAATAACAGAAAAAAATGTTTGACTTCACTACCCATAAGGGAAATGCAAGCTAAAGTGATATTGAGATTCACTTTTGCTCCAATTAGAGTGATAGCCACAAAGAAACAACATACTGGAGGATGTGGACGATGTCTGCTCCCTTGCATCCAAAGTATGTTTTAATTCTGTGTGCTTGATAATAGCCATTCTGGCTGGTGTTGACGAAATTTCCATGTCTTTAAAATTACTTCTTATCTTTTTTACATGTATGGTTATTTTGTCTGTGCAACATGTGTATGCATGTCTGTATACTGTAAATATGTCTGGTGCGTGTGGAGGCCTGAAAAAGGTGTCGGATCCCCTGGAAACAGAGTTACAGATGGTTATGCGTGACCACGTGGGTGTTAGGACCCTGGTTCTCTGGAACAGTAGCCGATGCAGTTAAGACTTTGATAAGGAAGCTACAGTCCCTATAACCACACAAGTTAGGTATAGAATAAGGGCTTAGGGGAGGTGATAGAATGGAATAGATAGTTATGGGTGGAACCTCAACTGGGGTTAGTCGAGCAGGAAGATGAAATAGGGAAGGAAGGGAAAAATGCATCAGGGAGAGGCAGCTAAAACTGCGGTCATATGGAAACTTACTTGAGGGAAGGTGATCTAAATGGAATCACCAAATAACAGGGGAGATAGAGCCCCCCCACCCCACCCCCCGGACATCTCCTGTCACCAAATGAAGCTTCCACTTCTGGAACTGGGTTACAACTAATTGAGTTGTCAGCAAAGAGGATCCCTTGAAACCCCCAAACCACTCAAGCTATTCCCAAGGCTATTGATCACTGGCCACAATCCAAAGGTAAGCCTCTATTGCTGAAGATAACACCCACGTGTCTCGCTGAGTATGAAGAAGTCCAGATGGCACTTAACTAGAGCCTTCACCTCAAGTGACTAGCGTTCACGATACTGGAAGGCACTCCGCATGCTCTCAGAGGAAAAAGGTGAACCTCAGCCCAGCTACAAGCCAGTCTACAAGGTGGCATGCTTACCTGACAGGCCGGTGCAGTAGTGATGCAAATGTTAGAGTAACTAACACCAGCTCTTCTCATGTAGTACGGTTATTGGTCATTTGAACCTTAAGTATCTATTCAGATCCTTGACCATTTATTAAATGGATTACTTAGCATTTTGCTGTTGAATAATTTGAGTTCTTTATGTATTCTGAATATCAATCCCTCCTGGAAGTAGAGCTGGCAAATACTTTTCTCTCATTATGTATGTTGTTTTACTCATTTGTTTCTTTAACTGTTCAAAGGCTCTTTAATTTAATTCAATCCTTGTTGATGCTTGTTATTATTTCTTGAGTTATTGGAGATCTAATTTTAAAATGCCTTAATTTGTACATCCTAGCATCCTTTGAATGGAAGCTGACTTTAATTAATATGCTAATATAATACATTTTGTTTTGGTGGATGGCTTTTATTATAAATGTGCTTCTTTGGACAATGAATATATTTTATTTCTGGTTAGATTTTCAGAAGGAATATATTGATATACTACCAGTATATTAATGCAATCAGACTGTTATGATAAAACACCATAAACACACATCTCAAGCATCAAGAATTAATTTTTCTATGTGTGACAGACCTTTCTGTGTGAGAGACACAACACACACACACATATACTCATTCTGGAAAGGAACCCACAATGGAGCAAAGTGTGTCTCATTTTTACTTAGATTTATAATGATGTGTGTATGTGTTTGTGTATACCTATTAATGTAGATGTGTGCACCTCTGTGTGCAGGTGCTCTTACACAAGTGAGACAATGACCCTGGTTGTTCGTCTTAATGGCTGCTTGGGATGGGATAAAGGCAATGTTCTTCCTCATCTCACATTCAGTGTGGTTTGCTATGGGCATCTCCATTCACCACAATAGATGTGGATTTCGTCCATGTCTGTAATTCAGCTCAGTTCTAACATTGTCCACTTGAAGGTGACCTTAGATCTCAAAGACTAAGAAGAGTTCAGTTCCACTTGATCATGTCTACTTCAGATGGCTCTGGGAGCTCGAAAGCGTAGGGATGATCTGGGGAAAGAGGACTGACCCTTGAGCCCTGTGGTTCTGGAGCTCCCTGGGACTGGAGAGCTACTGCTCCAGTGGAAACACAGAGGTGCAGCCCCGGTCAGGTTTAAATCGCTTAAGTGAGTTTTCAAAGTAGAAGAGAAATTTAGATTGACTTGCTAGTTTAGAACACAGAAGATTTTGTTCATCGTCAAAATAGTTCTAATCTCTTAACAAAAGCAAACTATAAAGGTTGTAGAAAGGGGAATTTCTAACATTTGTATATTTAAGTAGGTCCTTTAACACATAAAGTGTGCTCTGGGGAAGCCTAGTCTCTAGAGCTCCATGCACATGAATGTGAGATGAGAACATGCTACACAGTGGCTTCTTACCTGAGACTTTCCTCCTTGTACTCTTCTGTAGCCCCCACTATGCTGGCCTGGGTTGTACAGAGAGCTCTCTCCTCTGTCCAGATGACCTCTGATAGTCCTTTCTTCCTTTCAATGACAGTATATTATTCTTAAATTTGACTGTTTTTTTTTTTTAAGAAAGTGGGGTGTGGGGGAGAGAGATAGGCAGGCAGACCGACAGACACACACAGACAGAGACAGAGACAGAGACAGAGGAGATAGACTGATGCCTTTCCATGTAGTCCAAGATGACCTGGAACTCACTATGTGTGTAGTGACTTTTTATCCTTCCGCCTTAACCTCCTGAAGTGCTGGGATTGTACGTGTGCATTTTTGCAAATGAGTCACCTTGAAATGTTTTGAAATAACAGCTTAAATCTATGCAAGGATAGAATCTGCAAAGAGGATCAATCTGTGGGTGCAAAAATAATTGCCTGATATTTTAGTATCTAATAGTTACCAGAAATCATATGTATGTAGAAAAAAGAATCAATCCAAATGTAAGAATCAACTTCAAGATGTAAAAACGTGTGCTGAGTTCCTCTCCCTTCTTCTGCCACGTAGGTAATATATGCTTTAAATACTAAGAATGACGAGCACGATTCTGCCATTCAGGCCCTCAAAGATGCCCACGAAGAAGAAATCCAACAAATCCTTGCGGAAACACGAGAGAAGATACTGCTATACAAGAGCAGGGTGACGGAAGAGTTAGACCTTAAGAGAAAGATTCAAGTTTTGGAAGCGTCTTTAGAAGATCACGCGAAGATGAAGCAGGAGGCTTTGAAAGAGTTTGAAGCCTATAAGCGCAGAGTTGAGGACATGCAGCTTTGTGCAGAGGCCCAGCATGTTCAGCGCATAGTAACCATGTCCCGGGAGGTCGAAGAGATCAGGAAGAAATTCGAAGAAAGGTTGCGGAGCTTCGGGCAGCTCCAGGTTCAGTTTGAAAACGACAAGCAGTCGGCCCTGGAAGAGCTGAGAACCACTCACAGACTCGAAGTCCAAGAGCTGTTGAGGTCCCAGGAGGACCACAGCGCCTCCATGAACCTGGGGCAGGAGAAAGCCGAGGAACTGCACAGGAGGGAGGTGGAGGCCTTGAACAACACCCTGGAGGAGCTGAGACTCGAAAAGAAAGAGCTCATCGAGGAGTACGAAGGCAAGCTGAGCAAAGCCCAATTATTTTATGAGCGTGAGCTTGATAATTTGAAAAGGTCACAGCTCTTCACGGCCGAAAGCCTGCAGGCCAGCAGGGACAAGGAGGCCGATCTTCGCAAAGAGTTCCAGGGGCAAGAAGCCATTTTACGAAAAACCATAGGAAAATTAAAGACGGAACTGCAGATGGTGCAGGACGAAGCCAGCAGCCTTCTCGACAAATGCCAAAAGCTGCAGATGGCTCTGGCCACAGCAGAGAACAATGTACAGGTGAGAGGGCGTGGGCCGCTTAGGGTTTTTGTTCTTGCTTTACCTGTGCGTGGTGTGTGAGCATGCGCGTTGGTGCGAATGTGGCGCGCGCCCACCTATGTACGTGGAAACTGAGGTTGGCACTGGGGGTTTTCTAGGATTGCTCTCTATCTTGCATGTTGAGGTCTTTTGCTGAAACCAGAGGTCTTTGTTTGCCATTTCAGTGGTTCAGGCTAGCCAGTGTGCTCCAGGGTTCCCCAACTTCCGCCTACCTAGCTCTGCTCCCCTGGGGTTCAGGAGAGTTTTGTTGTTGTTGTTTTGTTTTGTTTTGTTTGTTTTGTTTTGTTTTTGTTTTGTTTTGTTTCTTTTTTTTTTTCTTTCTTTTTTTTTTTTTTTGAGAGTAGACGCTTAATGGCTTTAAGCAGTTTATTCTGGATTTTATTTTATTTTATGAGTATGGGTATTTTATAAAACTACATGCATACCGATGGTTGTAAGCTACCGTGTGGGTGCTTGGGAACTAAACCTGAGTTCGCTGCAAGACAGCAAGTACCCTTACCTGCTAAGCCATCGCTTAGCCTCATCTACTTTTCTTTTATGTATTAACTTTGTGTTAACTTGTTGACTTGAAGGGCAGCCTGCTAGCTTTAGCATTGGGCGTTTGTGTTCACACCACTTTAAGCCCCTTTCCCAATTTTTTTTCTTTGCCTTTGTGAGAAATACCGTGGAAGGGGTAATTTTTATTACTTTTACCTATTCAGTTAGAAGTCCCGATATCAAGCACCCAGAAAGATAACGTTTAAGACAGTGTTAATACTATAAATGATTTCCTATAAAAAGCTTACTAGTGTTTCCACCAGTGACTTGGGAGAGTGGAAATACTGAGCTTGGGGATTAATTGTGCTTTCCTTTTTCTCTTTTTTAAGGATGGTCTGCCTCACTATTTGATGTTTAGACATTGAACAAAGAAATTATTGCTCTTAAAAGTGAAATTTATAAGAGCCAGCCCACGTGTAGAAAGGACGTCGAAAGCCTCCACAAGTGTTATGTGGCACTAGCGCAGAAGGCTTCCTGGCCGGCCGTGTTAGCATCTGCAGAGCATTAGAATGCAGTAGACAGGGTGGAAATAGGCCTCCCTCACTGGATCATGTGACTTAAAATGCCAGGTTGTGTTATCTTACAGACTTAAACTAAGGAGCCCTAGTTACAGAGAACTTTCTGGCGAGAGAAAGGCGATGCTTACCTACAATTTTAATATTTTTTTTCAGCTTAGCACCATGCTTGTGTTTGATTATGGCTATATGATCTTCCTTAGGTTCTTCAAAAACAGCTTGACGATGCCAAGGATGGGGAAATGGCCTTGTTAAGCAAGCACAAGGAAGTGGAAAGCGAGCTAGCAGCTGCCCGGGAGCGATTGCAAGAGCAAGCTTCAGATCTTGTCCGCAAAGCTAGTATGTCTACCCGTAGCTTGGCGCTGTGCTCAGTTAAAACCAGAGGCCCCGCTGTTCATTGAAAACAATATCTGAATATTTTGACAGTTCTTCTAATTTAATATTTACCATTCCTCCTGGTATTTTGAAATAATTTAGACTGTGGTATTTCTTTTTAGTTTTAGAAGTCTCTAATATGTTCCTGAGTGATTACAGCATTGAGGTGATGGGATTGTCAACAGCTGTGGAGCACAGCTCCCTCCCCACTCGCAGTCCGTCCGTCCGTGGGGTTCCTAAGCAAGCCCTGCCGAGGTTAAGCTAGGTCTATGACTTCACTGTAGACAGGATTCTCAGGATGAGCCAGTTTAAAGCAGAATTGCTTGCCTGAAGGAACTTGTTTTAAAATATCGATTCAAACCCAGGGTCAACAGAAAGGGTGATCACTGAGTAAGACACACACATGGCCCCCAGCTTCCCAAGGGAGACCTGGATTTTCCAGTCTTTACAGTAGCCATGTGTGCAGTGCTGGTGGGTTTTCAGTTGTCATCTCTACAGCTGTCATGGACTTTGAGGTTGAAAGGGAGTTCCTGGGGGTGTTCCAAACCAGGATTTTGTCCATGGTAACATCCCAAATCACAGGAAGCATTTACTGCCAACCAAAGTTTGTGAGATCCCCAGAAAGCGTGAGGGGAGGCAGAAGATTGAATTCTAAGTTAAGGATGCTCAGGCCTTAAGCACGTATGTTGCTGTTTTTACATTATTTTTACTTGTGAATATCCTCATGTAAAAGGGGGATTGTCGCTATGTAAACAGTTTTTACAACGCATGCTAAGTGCACGGGGATGCTTGACTCTCAGTTGGTGAGAGACCTCACCTAAGCCTGGGACCAGGTGGCTTCTCCCCTTCCCACGTCCCCATCTTGTCCCCTGTCTTTCTATCCTGCCTCAGGATGCCTCATATTTTTTGGCCTTAGGAGTATATTTTTATAGAACACACTCCCGATGCATGAAAATACGCCATTTATCCTTCTCCTCCTTCCCTCCCTCCCACTGTCTGTCTGTCCATCCGTCTGCCTGACTGTAGAAGAATTTGCATGTAGGGAACGAAGGTGAGTTCACACAGGACAATCTAGTCACCCATGTGATGAGGCAGTAATCTTCACCTCATGGCCCTTAGATGCTGAGCCAGGTCAAGTCTGAAGCTGCTCTTTGTCCAAGAGGATGGAGTATTCTATCCAGTAAAGCTGTTTCAGGAACATCTTTCATTCTGATTGGTTCACTGGTGAATTTTCTTGCCCATAAACCAGTCAATTAAAATGATGTCGGGCATGCCTCAGAGTCATTCAGGCAGTTTGTGAGCCCTCAGATGCCGGGCCTGTCCACAGGCTCTCCCACTCGCTGGGCTGCAGTAGGTGTGCTGACTAGAGTTCCAGCGAGCCTGGTGCTGCTCGTCCAGGATTCTTTGAAAATCTCTGCCTTAAATGGTTCTTTCCATGCACACCTCCTTCCACATTCGGGCTTCCCCCCTCACCTGGACCTTCTCCTTACCCACTTTAAATAACTCTTCTGTTTAGTCTTTCCCAGTTTCAAACATGTAAACAGTGTGTTGTGATCATATCCACAACTACTCTTTCTGCACCCCTCACCCAGTTTAATTGTCCTTCAGTTCGTTTTCAGTCTTCCTCAGCCTTCCAATATCATCTTTATCTAAAACAAATTCAATTGAACTCAGCTGCTACCTTTGTTCCCTGCACACACATTCTTCCAGGGGGTAGGGCGGAAGAAAGAAGAGAAGAGAATAAATGTCCCATCTTTATTTCATAGAATTAGCCAGTGCATCCTCTTTCCGTAGTTGCTCCCCAGGAACTTTCCCACAAGCTACTGAAGAGTTGTTCCTATGTTAACTTGTTTACCTTGCAGCTTCTCCTTTTTAAAAAATAGTCGAGATGGTACCAGGGACCATCCGTGGTGTAAAAGTGGACTTGGTATTCTAAAGGAGTATAACTGGGTGAGACGTTCCCGTGGGGATTATTTCCCCATGGGTGCAGCACGGAAGCCAAAGCGACAGCTGGGGACCACTCAGGCTGAAGAATAGTTGTGTCCTTAGAGACACGCTTCATAGTGACACACTGGAAACTGAGGAGCTTTTCTTTGTGGGGGGCGCTTTCCAGGTCATATTGGAATGCTTCAGGCAACTCAGATGACCCAGGAAGTTACAATTAAAGATTTAGAATCAGAAAAATCCAGAGCCCATGAGAGATTATGTCAGCTGGAAAAGGAGCGAGCGTTTCTGCAGAGCAGAACGCAGAGCCTGGACGAAGAACAGAAGCAGCAGGAGTTGGAGATGGAGAAGGTACTGTGGGCAGGGGTGGAGCGAAGTGCCGTGGGCAGGGGCGGAGCGGAAGGAAGTGCAGGTCCCCGTCCTGCTGCATGGGGACGTACATTCTTAGTCTAGTCTTGGTTTGTTTTTGCGGAAATAAGGTTCAAAGGGACCATGCAATGTTACGTATGTATTCCAAATATTTGCGTAGTAATCTATACTATAAAAAAAAAATCTAAGAATTTCTATTCATTTCAAGCTAGAAAATGAGTGGGATTTGTATTTTATTATAGATTGTATTGAACACATTTTTAAATAAATGAAATATGCTATTGCATATACTCCTGGGAATCTTTTTCTTTTCTTTCTCTCCCTTCCCCTCCTCTATTTCCTTCCTCTCCCCTACTTCCTATCTTTCTGGTCTGGGTTTTTGTTTTGTTTTACCACCGTGCCATCGAAGCTGGGTTTGCCTCAGTTCCCCAGTCTGTAGTTGTCAGATTTGCTGCATTGGACATCATACTGTTTGTACCCCTCAACCCCCAGTAGTAGAGATTTTCCTAGCAATCCACACGATTATTGTTTGAGAATCCCACACATGAACGTGGTATGATGTGCTTTGATCAAATCTTTCCCCTCTCACCTTCTCCCGTACGTCTACTTTCTTTTCCTCCCAAATTCATGAGTTCTACTTAAACACACTGAGTACTGATGCTCCCGGTACGTGTATGGCTGTTGGGTAGTCCACTGGAAGGTGGGCAGCCTGGTAAATCCAAAGAGAACTGCCTCTTTCTCCCTTAGCACCCATCAGTTGCCGGGATTCCTCAGCCAGAAGTGGGATTTCTGTGAGCTCCTTCCCGCATCATGCTGGGCCTTGGGCTGGCTTGGTCTTGTGCAGACATTGTGCATCTGCCACGGCCCGCTGTGAGTTCATGTTTGCAGTGGTCCCAGAATGGCCATAAAATCCTTGTTTCAAAGCATTCCTCCACCCTTGGCTCTTGCTGTCTCTCTGGCTTTTCTTCTGAGTCGATTCCTGTGCCTTGTGGGTAGGGAGTGTGGTACAGATGTCCCGTTTACGTTCAGTGGTCCATAGCCTTGTATATTCTCTGCTCTCTGACCAGATGTGAGTCTCTGTAGTAATTCTGTCTACTACAGAAAAGAAGCTTGGCTGCTGAGAACCGAAAGCTGCAGAAACTTAACACATATGAGCACATGGGTGACAGTTTAATATGTTGTTAATTGAACAGAATAATAGTAGGTTTTCCCCTAGGACCTATTATTCACCCAGCCACAGGTTTTGAGCCCAGACGACACTACCAGACATTCTGCCAGAGCATTAACAGTTCTGTCTTATGAAAAGGTAGCAACTAGCTACTGTGGTAGTTAATTTTTCATTGCTGTGAAGAGACACCATGACCACAGAGACTCTGCTAATGGCTAACATTTAGTTGGCTCATGTTTCAGGGATTTAGCCCATTTTCCTCATGGTAGGGAGCACGGCAGAACACAGGCCTACATGGTGCTGGAGATAGAACCGAGTTCTGCAGGTAGCAGGGGAAAGACTGTGCTACACCGGGCCTAGATTGATATAGGAGACATCAAAACCCCCAACCCCACCCCAACAATGACATCTTACTTGCAATAAAGCCACTCCTACTCCAACAAGGCTACACCTCCTAATGTGCCACTCCCTGCGGGCCAAGCATTCAAACACATGAGTCTGTGGAGGCCAAACCTATTCAAACCACCTCAGTTTCTCCCAAAACATTCCTGCCGGCATCACTTCGTTGCGTTCCAGAAGTTGATGGTAAGTAAGACCCTGCTGCTCAAGACATCACAAGCTTGAGTCACTGGGCGATGAGAAATCAAGCTGGTACTCACTAGGAAGTTTCACCCCAGCTTTCACGGTGCCAAGACGTGCTGTGCTTGCCACCAGGGGAACAACATAACCAATACAACAGGGTACCCAGCTGTGAATCCTGCAAGCTACAGTAATGACCCTCCTGGCAAGATGAGCCCAGGGTTCTCTCTTATTCCACTCACTCGTCTACTCCAGTAACAACTGGTGCCATTTGTTCCCTGATAGCTGCAGAGTCCTTCCCCCTGAGGCTTATATACTGAACTTTCCACTCAATGTCTCTCTTTATGGTCTTGATAAACACGTCATTGCAGTATGCACAGAAATCCCCTCTCCTTAGCGCTGTTTAGTGTGTTCCTTACTTGACCTAGTCAGGGGAGGCATCTTCTCTAATCTCCTTATCTCTCACTACGTCTCGTTGGTTCCACTCCCCTCATAGGCTTCTATCCATCCTCTTCTCTTCATACCTACTCACAGATCGTGAGTTGAAGTAGGTGTCTTTGCTGTTCTGATGGTAGTGGTGACAGCCTCCTACATTTTCTCCTTAACCTATTACAAAGATGAAATATATATATATATATAATATATTATATATTATATATTTATATATAATTATATATATATAATTTATATATATATGTATATATATATATGTGAATGATGACTTCTCATATGTGAGTATATGTGTAATTTCTCATTCCCTCCAGAACAAAAATCCAAGTTTTTAGTGTGAAGAGCCCATTTCATGATTTGACTCACGCCTGTTCCTGAGGCCATCACTGTTCATTCAGTGTTCCCAGGATTACGTGGCCTGTGGTAACTTGTGTGATTAGACCGCACTAGCCCTTCCGTCTCCCTGCGTCTTTGTCCCCTGGTTAACTACTTTTTTTCGTCATTCAAAATGCTGAAAGGCAATGGAAATGGTGGTGAATCCATGGAAATGGATGACTCCAGACAGGATCCAAAGAGGAGGTGTAGTTTTCCTCTCTAGGTTTTATGGAGAGTTCTTTTACCCTTTTGTGTTAGCCTCTTAAAGTACCATGACAACCGTAAAAGGGCACAAATCCATGCTTTTGACATGAGACATCTTTGGATGCCTTCTTGGCTTGTGAAAGTTGGGCGTGAGAGCGTGTCCTTGCCAGCTCTGTGTTTTCTCTTCCCTAATGGAATTGATTCATTGTCTGTCTGTCTATCTGTCCTTCTGTCCTTCTGTCCTTCTCTCTCTCTCTCTCTCTCTCTCTCTCTCTCTCTCTCTCTCTCTCTGTGTGTGTGTGTGTGTGTGTGTGTGAGAGAGAGAGAGAGAGAGAGAGAGAGAGAGAGAGAGAGAGAGAGACTCTACCTACCGAGGTTATACCCCTTTCTGTACACTTTAGCAACATGCAATAGACACCTTTCACACAAGTCATAACACTGTACCGCCACTGTCTTTTTACTTCTTCTCATCGCTAGCTTGTGATCGGTAAAAAGACACAGAGCTGACACCCCAGTTGTACTGAATGGTATTATATGAGCAGTTGATGGCTAAGCCTTTTTGTGTACTGCTCACAACCCTTAATCCTTTAAGGTTACTATTGTACCAACCCACATTCTCTTCTAATACAGCAACATTTCATTTTATTTCTTAATTTAAACTATTTTGTTTTTGCCTCATCCACCTTGTCACTCTCTGAGGAAACCAATCGTAAGGTTTCAAAGTCTAGGTCCTGACGCATTGCGTTCATTCCAGTTTATACATGTCTAAGGTACTCAGACACTGACAGCACTGATGGAGAAGCAGACGCCAGTTCTTGATCTTGGTTTTTCATTCCAGAAAGTAAACGAAGTCAAGAGAACGCAGCAAGAGTATTACGAGATGGAGCTTAAGAACCTGCAAACTCGATTGGAAGGGGAGGTGGCCCAGTTAAACGAGACCCACGGGAAGACTCTGGAAGAACTAGCTTGGAAGCACCACATGGCTATCGAGGCAGTCCATAGCAATGCAAGCCGAGATAAGATCAAGCTGCAGACGGTGAGTGCAGACTTGTTCGCCACTGCAGCTTAAACTGGCGGGAGTCCGGCCGTGCTCCGTCACGACTTGTATTCTGGAACAACAGTTGCTGGGGTTTCCCAGCTCCCGTCTTATCATCACGCTTTAAACCATGATTCCAGTAGTGACACACCCGGCTTACGTTAAGTCCTGATGGAGAGCTGCTTTATTAAGGCAGGCTAATTTATATAAACAGTAACTGAGACACTCTTTCATCTAGGACTTCTTCATCAAGAGGTAACTGTCTGTTTCAGGAAGCCTTAACTTACCCACACACATTTCTAGTAGATGGCTTCCTTCCCGGGGAACATTATTCATGCACGCGTGTGTTTTTAGTTTTTTCCCTTCCTTAAAGAATCGCCTTATGAATGGCACTGTATGACAACCAGTATTACAGAGCAGAGAAGGGAAATCGACTACCATACCTGACACCTTTCCATAGCCCTTTGCTTGTTGGCTGTGGTGGTTCGGAGCCTAAGCTGATGTCTCTGACACCTTCTCTGGCAGAAGAGGATGTCACATGTCCTACAGTACGGAGCAAGTGTCGAGTTCTCAGGCATGTCCTGGCTGTGGTAATCAGTAACGTCACTAATGCTTGCTGTCATGTGCGCGTGCGTGCTGGGGTTACACGTGATACATAGTTTTCTATGTGTCTTGACTGGTTGTTGCCCCCCATTTACTGATAAGGGAACGTGCTCAATCCCATGCGATCTGAGACTCATGTAGACCTGGGTCTCGGGTCTGTAAAACCGTAAGGCATTTCATTACCCTCTTGCGGACATTTGCTAAAGGGCTCTAATGGTTTATATAGTTGTACTTTTCAGTTTACGAGCGATTTTTTTTTTCTGTGATAATGTCCCTTGATACTCACGACTCGAGATTAGTGTCACCAACCTTACTAAGTGGAATAGATAGAATGTAAATTTGGATTCTCTGCCGTAATACTTCTTCATCTCGTGACATAAGGACTGGCATACTTTAGGATGTGAAAATTAAAATCTCTTCTTCGAATGTTACTTCTGCCTGAACTATTATGTGTTCCTCCAGGCAGAGACAACAGTTAGTGACATACTCTCATGAGACCGATTGCCATTTTTTCCATGCCAGCTCACGTGTCCCCTCCTGGTGTAGTCCTGTGCCTGCTAATGAGGCGGCTGTGCTCTGCTCAGGGTTACGCACGAGTGCATACATTGCACACTGCTACTTCCTGCCTATTGTTAATCACCTTTATTTACACGTCCAGTTTTAATTGATGATGTCCTGCCTTTAGATGCTATTTACGCAAGGGTCTGTACCTCATCCCCCCCTACCCCAGTCATCTCTTACCCATACAATTTGAAGTTTTGAGCTACCTTTAAACCTGCCTTAGCCCACTTAGAGTCCTTTGAAAAGTAATTTAGATGTGTTTATTTTTATTTTATGGGTGAGTGTTTTTGCCCCACATGTGTACCAGTACCACAGAAGCCAAAGGAGGACATTGGATCCCTTGGAACTGGAGGTACAGAATGTCGTGAGCCACCACGTAGGTGCTGGGCATCCAATCTGGGTCCCTCTGAAGAGCAGTCAGTGCTCTTAACTCCTGGGCTGTCTTTCCAGCCCTCCACTTACAGCAAACGTGTTTGTCATCAGAAAGATGGCGTGGCCTTTCCTGTATGTGAACACATTCAAAAGCTCTCTGTGTTGTGTTGGAAGTTCCCTTGGGGAAGAAATAGACACACCCGCGCACCCCAGAAAGAGGCTGTAACAGACCAAAGTAATAATTACACCAGTGTGCAAGTTGGGGAAGCGATGAGTGTTTATTGGGAGCACAGATGAGTGGTTACTTACAAGGAGCAGGAATGACTCAAAAGCAGCTGCATCTACAAAAAGCCCACCCCAGCACGGGTGACAGCTCACGGGTGACAGCTCACGAGCGCGGCAGCATGGTCACAGGCAGCTAGCTGCACAGGTCTGAGAAACCTAGGCTCACAGCTGGGCTGGCCAGTGCCCCTCCCCCAGCCATCGCCTCCTGCTTTTCAGAAGCTGGGACCAGCCTTACAGAACTCAGCGAGTTTCCCCTTCACCACACCTGTAACAGTTTGCTTCCTTCCTGGGGCGCATGAGCTCCTGAGGAAAAAGTTCCTGTTTGGAGGGATTTGCCACAGAGCCCTCTGGGCTGCCTTCTGGGTATCACTTGCCAACAGTTTGCTTCTTACCTACTGCTGCCCCATCCCCTTGTTGCCGCCCAGGGAAAATGCTAAGTAAGCAAGCTAAAACTAGCTTTCTTCCAGAACCCCCTTCCTCTAGTGTCAAAGTAGTTTTTAAAGAGGATTTCAGGGAAACAGTCCCTGTACAGATGCTTCCCCCTGCAGCACACGGGATGGAATAACAGCTCGACGTTGTGCAAACCGAGAGATCTTGGAATCCTCAGCCTTAAATGGGATGTCTCCATCAACTCCTTCCCCACAGGACTTAGAGAACCATCCAGAAGAGTAAGCAGAAGTAGTGTAGAGCCAGACGGGGTGGAGGACACTGGAGGAACCAGGCCCTCTGAATGATCAATGCACACAAAGGACTTATGGAGACCGGGGCAGCATGCACAGTGCCTGCGGTCTGCACTACGTCGTGCACATAAACATGGCTTCCGGTTTCGTGTTTTGAGTGTGCGAGTAGTGAGTCTCTGCTTCTTGTGCCTTCTCCTAGGCTCCTTTACCTCTGCTTGTTCGTTTTATCCTACTCTGACCTGTTAGTTTTTGTTCTATCTTATTATATCTTTTTATTATCCCTCAGAAGTCTGTTTTTCTTTCCAATGAGAGACAGAAAAGGAGCGGGTCTAAATGAGAGGAGCTGTGAGGAAAAAATAAATGGGAGGAGAAGAGGGAGAGGAAACCATAATCAGGAGGGGAAAAAATCTATTTTCAGTAAAAGGGAAAAAAAAGATAAGAATTATCCTAAAGAACTTGGTGACTAATAAATGTTTATGTCAGTGAAAAAAAATAAAACAAAGTTCAGCTAATATGACCTCTCTTCTCCTTATTTATTACAAAAGGATTAAATCTCCTACTGTAACTGAAGGGATTCACCAAGTGAACTGTAGAGGGCAACCTGTGCAGAAACAATCACGTAGCACCCAAGATGGCTCTCCTCAGATAGGTTAGCCTTGGGCCCCGAGGAACCGGGGTTTCAGAAGGGAGCCATCTTCCCCCAATATGAAAAGCTCACCTGCTTAAACTGTATGTCCCAATAGTGTCATAATGCAGACCACCTGCCCTCCTACTGGGACTGTGGGAGACTATGCCCGTGCAAACTAGGCCCTCGTGAGAAACACTGCATCCCTACAGCGTTTACTTCATACCGCTGTCACAGCCTGCAAGAAGACGCTAGCCAGCACGTCCAGTGTTTAGAGTTGTGGAAGCCAGTGCCGGTTCCCCTGGAGACTCTTTCCCTCTGTAGATTGTAATTTAAATATTTTCACCATACTAAATCATAACTGTGTGTCAGTCGTATACCAAAACCTATAGCCCCTCCCCAATACCATCTGACTCCAGCTTGCCATGGAGGTCCCTAACACAACCTTACCACAATTTTCCTCACCTTATACTGTAGAAGCCATACTTCTACCAAACTTTGCATATGTATGCACCTCCATTGTGTTCAAGTCTCCCTTTTCCTCTGCCTTTGCTCAGTGCCCCTCTACTCTGCCGTTGGTTTTAACTGGCATGCTCTTCAAACCACACTTAGTGTCAGGTCCAAAGGAAACCGCAAGTTTCCAAACTCCAAAAGGCAGTTCATACATCCAGAAGTGAGCTCAGCCGAGATTGAAGGAGGACCTCTTGCGTTTGGGGAAAAGCCTACCCGTGGCACCTATCAGGACATCGAAGCATGTACTGGCCTCCAGGCTCCCTGAGAATCACAGGCACCTGTTGCACATTCTGAAGTCCACGCTGGCATTCTTGGCCTTTCCCCCCTCCTCCCCTACCCTAGATTCCCTCCCGCTCCTGGGCTTCCCTCCCTGGAACTGCCCATTCTCCCATAACCCTGCGATTCCTGCCGTGTTGGTTTCCTCCCTGTTCCGTTTCTCTCCTCACGCTTTCTGTATTCCCTATCTCCGACTAATCTCCCCTCTCTTACAGGAAGCCCTGGCCATGTCCAGTCAACGGCCATGTCCAGCCTGTTTCCTTCTCTGTCTGCCCTGGACTTGTCCACACGCCTCTGGCTGCTCTCTCTCTTGTATCTAAAATAAGAACCTTCCCATTAACCATACCATGGAGTGGTCATGCCATCGATGGACTTTCTCTCTATAGTTTGTCAGTTCTCTACCTACATGATCCCCTCTTCTCTCTGTACATTTAGTTTAATTCTGATGAGTAAGTGACTCCTTCTTTGGTCCTGTGAGTTGTTATAGCCAGTGCTGTACCACATCTTACTGCCGATGAGACCCAGGTGTCGAGCAGCATGCGTAGGGAACCGCTAAGTTCTTAGGAGGTACCGGTTTCCCTGAGTTTACTCCCTAATCCCTTCACTGTGCTCTTGTCCCTTCCTTGTCACCTACACTCCAGGTTTCAACAGTGAATTCCAGAAATGATAGAATGGAGGATTTGGGAGAATCAGAACAGTCGCTTTATCGTGCCAAATGACATTTATGACCATGCTTTCCTGGTTTTCTACAGGAGCTTAGCCAGTCACACATTCTTATGACTAAAAGCATCACCTAATGGCTATACCAGAATGGCTCGATCTGCCACATTGAGTATTAAATGACACCACAGTTAACTCTGACCTTATTTACAGGGAGAGCTGATGTGAAAAGTACCATATTGACAGGACTGTATTTATTGGAGTCTTCGGGAACACAGTACTACACTTTTACTAATCTTTTAATTTTTCTTCTCTTTCCAAGGAATTGGAAGAACAACATAAAAAGGAGAAACTGAGTCTGGAAGAGGATAAAAATCAGCTCCAACTAGAGCTGGAAAATCTAAAGCAAGCGCTGGGAGACAAGCTGACTTCAGCCAATCAGGAGGCAAGAGCTCTTTTGGTCTTTCTCCTACATTATACATAGACCCTACAGTCACTCAGTCTGGTGCCAGTGTATAGGTAGGTGAGAAAACGGGCCAAAGATCTAGACTCAGTGCTGGATTTTCCTAACGCTGTGTTTATATCCTATGAGGTAAACATTCACGGTCAAAATCATTAGCCAGCAGTGTTTCTGAGGGGGAAGGCAAAGCAATGGAGCCACCCCTTAGCACTTAGTGAAAGTGGAGCAGCTGATATGCAAAATGGCAGCTTAGTCTTCACTGTGCCTCATTTTAGAGAGAGAAACCTTGTAGGGTCTAGATACTGACTTCTAAAACAAACTGTTGGATCGTAGGAAAGCAGAGGCTAAGGTTATAATATAAGAAGAATGCTAGAAGTAAAAATAAATAAAAGGAAGTAAAAAATATAGATAGATAGATGAAGACATTTATAAAACATGACATCAGTTCCTCCTCTTCTCTGTTGTGGCAATTGCTAACTGCCTCCCTAATACTTACCTTCCTTCTCTCTGGTGTATCCGTCTATGGCTTCTTGGTGAGCTCCCTCTAACTCTCTGAGTTCTTGTCTTTACCCTTTGCGTCTTGCCAGCTTCTCCTCCTTCCCTGACCTCGTCTCTCCCAGCAGCCCTCTCTTGCCACTTTGTTCTTACTCTGAATCTGCCCTCGGAAACCACAGCGAAGGGCGCAAGTGCCCCTGAGTGGGCTGTAGACTGTGCTCAGTGTCCTCAGGTTGTCTTTAAATGTTTAGCCAGAGAAAGCACAGAATCCTACCTTAGAGAGGAATAGAAGCTAATGGCCGACACTGATGGCGGCCCAGCCCGTCTTCTGTTGTCCTAGCTAATCCACGCCGACTTCACAAATGCACTCTCATCAAAATCCACCCAAGTTACCATGGCCACTCTCACCAGAAGGCACTTCCGTGGCCATCTGTTTCTTATGTGGGCTTCTCGGGTTTACTATCTCAGTTCTAAATGGTTTATCTCCGTTTGTTTTTCCCCAGCCTATATAGTGAAACTTCTGAGTAGAGTTGCAGTGAATATGTAACTCTCCTCTCCTGGCTACGTTCTCAATCAGGTTTCAGTGTCCCCGTGATGCTCTGTGCCACATGGTTACGGCTCCCCCAGAATCTGCCTGGCTCGTTACTCAGGACGCTCTGCTTTGCTTCCAGACTGGGCAGCCTTTCTGACCGATCTGAGCCTGCCGACTCAGATCTCCAGGGATAGGATTCCTCTTCTGCATCCTGAACTTAAAGTGAAGGACAGCCACATTCCCAAGTTAGCTAAAACTTTATAAAACCCCTTCACAAATCACTAGTGAGAACAGATTATGACTTTATTATTATGCGTACAGCTTTAGTAATTAGAAAGGTGAAACACTGCAGATCCTATGACATTCTAATATAAATATGTGTTTAAAATCATAAGGAGTACATTTTTAAGAATTGTAGCACCTATCATCACTGACTGTGAATGGCATGTGTTGCAGAGGTTAAGAACCCAGTCTCTCTAAGTCATGGTAACACATGCCTCGCATGTCTCCTGTGCCCTAAGTGTTAGTACATGTTTATAGGAGCCACCGCAGGACTTGTGTGGTCTGGAGTAGAAAACATTCTGTAAGGGTCTGGAAATGGATGAAGGAAGACCTCAGACTCAGTAGGCAAAGACAAAGAGACTTCACTCTGCAGAAACAACCAGCACAGGAGGTCAGCCGTTCTTTGGGATGGCAACCCCAGACAAAGGCACGCAGACCTTCTTATAGGGAACTGGGGGACTCTGTAGAAGGGTTAGGTAATCTCAAAGTTCATTTGTGGGTGCTGGGGAGTCCCAGGTGGTCAGTGGTGGGTGGTCTGCACTCTGGTGTCATGAACGTTCAGTCATGTGATAAGATCGGGCTGCCCAGTGCAGATGACCCCAACTGAGATGAGATATTTCCCCAAATTTGTGGTTATGTCTAGGCTGCTCTTTGGGAGAGGGTTTTATGATCTTGTTCTGGATTTTATAGTCTGTCCCCAGAGCTGGTGTCTTATGACTTAGTTTCTGGGACTTCTGGTCTATTCCCGAAGCTGGTGCCTTATGGCCTTTTTGGAAATAAGGTCTGGTCCTTAAATGGAGACAAATGGAGTTTATATTGTCCTTTCATTTCCAGACACAAAAGAAAGAGAAAGAGGAAGGGGGTGTGAGTGGTTGCACGCTACCTTGAGAGTGTTTACAAGACAGAAAGGAGAACAAGCACTGCAATTTTGTTTTTATAAACTAAAGAGAAACAAGAATGGTAATTTCAATCTCACTAAATTTAAGAGGTAGGAACGAGCAGCATGGCATTCCATGGCCATGAAATTGGCTGTGATTAACGTTGCGGCTGTGCCATGCTTCTGAGTGTGTAGAGAGATAACCACGCAGAAGCAGCCCAGGGCAATGTGGACTCATGTACTTTTCCTGGAAAGGGACTTAGCAGGCTCTGTGGGAGCCTTGGATGGACATGCCCTGCAACCGTAAGCAAATAATGAAGGATTCTTGAGCAAATGTCAGCCATGTTTATGGGAGAAATTCAGAAGCAGCTTTAATCTCCACAGAACCCGTTTCCCCAAACAGAAAGGAAGTCTTTTTCTACTTCATGTAGAAGCTTCTGTCCTCTTTGTCTCTCCATGCTCTGGAACTGGTTGCACACCTGTGGGCATTACCTGTGTCTGCGTGGAGGCACCACGTGATCTGCTAGTGGCCTGGTCATAGTACAAGGGACATAGCAGAGGGACTGGGGTTCCTTTTGCAGATCAGATGTTTAGGTACTGAGGTGTAAAAGATTGTATCCCTCAAATAGTGAGTATATATGGTGTGTTTTAGTAATTGACCTACTCATTTCTTTAGTAAACGTTGGAATGGTTGGTTAGGTACAAAGAGCTCTGAGGTGCTGTCATTGCAGTGGTAACTAACAGTCCCTGCTAGGATGGAGAGTTTCACAAAGTGAGGTATTTATACATCCAGCATGATGCCTTCTGTGAAAGAAAGATAAGTGATTGACAGGGTCTGGACAGGATGGTAAACTGAGGAAATATTATACAAAGGCCCAATGCATGGGACCTTCACAGAGACTATTGGAGTATCAGTATAGATATGGGGCATCAGCAACTGTAGGAATAGTTAGTGTCTACGGTGCTTCTGATCTCCCAAGCATTGATTTGTACCCTTCTCTCCTCTATCCGGAAAACAAGCCAGGGTAGGAGATTCTAGTCGCTAAGTCACTTCAGAAAGAGAGAACTTGTCCGTGCCACATACTGAGCGGGTAAAAATGAAAATTTTAGTCTGAGTGGTACTATTTCAAGCTCAGTTTCATCATCATGCCCACAGTGCTTTAGCTTTGCAGAAAAGACGAAGACCAATGAGGAAAGATTGCTGGGTGAGTTAGAGTTTAGGCGGCTCTCATAGAACAGAGGCCACGGGAACGGTTTTGAATAATTGTGTAGTGTAAGGCTGATGCTATGAACAAGCACGAGTGTGCTTACTTTAGGGTCAAGGCTCACGCTCATGTCCATACCAGTCCCTGTGCCTCCACAGGAAGGGGTTGAAGGACAGCATGCATGAACAGTGGACAGTGAAGGGAGGCGATGCCTGTCTTCCGTATGCTCGCAGAAGTCATAATAACAAGAAGAATCTAGGTTGTTCTCCCTCTGTTTCAAAGAGCAGAAGTTTGAACGCAAACCAGCAGACAAAGAATTTATCCCAACCCAAGTGATTAAAATGTCCCTGGATAATGTGAGCTTCTAGCAGACTGGATTCAGAACTGAAATTAGTGACCCTGGAACTGGGTGTCCTTGTCCTCTTGGGTTTGCCTTACTGATGTTGACTTTATACTTCAGTCATGCATTCCTTTGGCCCTGGCTGACAGAGAATGTCACTAGGTGACCCATTTTCTTCCAAAATGTGTAAGATCTCTATGAATGATGTTTTTATCCCCATGACTGTTCTGGAAACATTCCCACTGGCTACAGAATGGGGCAGCCGTATTGGGGTCTACTCTGACCAACTGTTAGCTGGAGTTAGGCTGAATTCCTGCTGAGACCACAGGACACCGGTGGGGAGGAGAGTTGATCTCCCATGTGCCCAGAAGGGATTTGACGGAGGCAGACAATAGATGTTATTTTCAAACAACCCATTTGTATTAGACTCATAGAAAACAATCAGCCATTTTCACCACTCACTTGATTTTTGTATTTCATTACACTTAACCATGTATGAGTTAAAATGTTTTGCTTTTTAGCCAAAAAAGAGGAAATATTTATTTCCCTCTCAATTAGATTCTTTATTTCTTTAATACAACTTTCCTTTATTCTTTACGTGGTACTTAGAATACGCTTCTTCATTATTTATTTTTTTTTTTTTTCGGAGCTGGGGACCGAACCCAGGGCCTTGCGCTCGCTAGGCAAGCGCTCTACCGCTGAGCTAAATCCCCAACCCCCCTTCATTATTTTTTAAATATATTATATTCACATAATACTCATTCAGCTGAAAACTTTCTGTGTTGGGCAAGGATATTTTCATGTTATTGAATGTGGTGGCTATTTTTCCTTTAATTATTTTCAAAATATTTTACACATATGGGTGTTCTGCCTACATCTATGACTCTGCACCACATGTGTGCCTGATACTGTGGAATCCAGAAGGTGCCCGATCCCATGGAACCAGAGTGACAGACAGTTGGGGCTGCCTTGTTGTCCCCGCATTGACCTACCAGTAAGAAAACACTTGACCTTGTCCCATCTGCGGGCTTATATACACCCCTTAGCCGCACATCCACACCTGATTGGTGATTACCCATGATCTCATTAGGCACGCCCGGAGTGGGCAAAGAAAACACTGGGACACATAACTTCCTGAAAAGGAAGTCGGGGCGGGAGGCCAGCGCCCATCTTGTGCTATCCAGACAAAACTTTTATTCAATCTTGGTCATTGAAAGCTCCTAAATGCCTGGCGCCAGTATCTTACCACAGTATGAGCTCACTCTGTCTTCTGGGCTGGCCTCAACCTCCCAAGTGCTATAATTGTGCTTATATAGGCTCTGTCCCACGGAGTGTCCTTTATATATTTTTCTAGCACATCCACACCTGATTGTATTCCGATGGGCCGAGCCTTCAGACCCATGATCTCATTAGCACGTTAAAGATATGAGGATTTATATGGGCAAAGACTACTATAAACTAGTTAGGCACACTATAAATGGCTGTTATATATGACCATGTCAGTATCCTTTGACAATCAGAATGACAATTTGTATTTTTAACTTTCAGGACCAGTCATAACTGGCATGTGTCTAGGAGGCCAGCCATCTTGCATTGCCTTTCTTTAAATAGCACATTTAAAGACAGGACTCCCGCCTCCATGGTATTTATAAATGGTTCAAGCTTTTTTAAAATTTTAAAATAGTGAAAACATTATTTTTTATCATAGCATTTTCTTAGATTTTAATGATCTTTTAATCATGGATTTTTCCCTCAATTCAGTTCCTTTTCATATGTATTTTATTACCTGATATAACTAATGATTTTCTTTAAGCCAAGAGCCCGAGGGAAGGGATACCCATGTCCTTGTATTATGGTCCCGGAAAGTGGAAACTGTAGCCATGGAAGTCTAAAAGAAACCACGGATGGTAAAGAGTGTCGTGGCTAAGTGCTCCTTCCAGAATCATGGAGAAAGGATCCATTGAGTAAAGTAAAAAACGAGGAAACCATCTCAGAAACCATGGGAATGGCTCTGCTCTGCCTTTGTCCAGCCTATTAAAAAACACTCTGTTCACTCATAGATTGGCCGCCTCCAAGATCTAGTAAGGAAGAGCGAACAGGGTCTTGGCTCTGCCGAAGGACTCATTGCGAGTCTTCAGGATTCCCAGGAGAGGCTTCAGAGTGAGCTGGACCTGACCAAAGGCAGGCTAAAGGAGACCAAGGATGCCCTATTAAATGTTGAGGTAATTGCATGATGCTACTGTGATCTAAGTGTCTAAATATAAAAAATACAATTGGGCCACTTTACTTAAAGCCTCTGTGGGCGCCGCTATATAATTACTGTATTAGTTCCTTGGACTCCCATTAAAGAGTGATCCAAATGCCGTGATTTGAGCTCAACTGAAATGGCTCGTCTTGGCTAGATGTCTAAGACGAAGCTGCTGACAAGGACACCCTCTCTCCTATGTCTCTAGGAGGAAACTGTTTTCCTTTTCTGCAGCCTTTTGTAGCCCCAGAGATGGTTTTGCCTTTGGTTACAGCATTTCTGTCTCCGCCTGTCTCCTTATTATCAGCTCTTAAGTGTGCTGGTCATACTGGATTGGGGAGTCCGTTGCTCCCACACAGCCTCATGTCAATTAAACTGCATAAACTCTCGAGCAGTGAAACCGTGGGAGCACTGTTTCCAAAGAAGGTTGCATCCTGAGACACGCTGGGTCCACGGGCTGAGACGCAATTCAGTCCGGGATAGTTAGCATGTGCAAGTTCTTTTCCTGGCCGCAGCCGCAGCTTTCGTATCTAACAAACAGAGCTTCGCTGTGATGTACAGGTCTCAGGAGGCTCCCCCTCCCCTCCCCCACTCTTAGGAAGCAGAGCAAAGTTTCAGAGCCTCCAAAACTAGGAACACGGTAGACAATAGATGAGGGCTCTCCGTGTCCTCCCTCAGGGGTGATCTGGAATGTGGGCTTCAGTCATGCGGGACTGGTCTTGTGGGAATTCTGCATCCACCACTCACGACGTCACCTGGACAGAGCTGCATTTTTCTCCTTGACCCTTTAATAAGGCAGAGAGCAGGATAATAATACTTTTCATATCACAGTTATAAAAGTTAAAAGGGGCGAGCCGTGTACACTGTAGTGCTCAGCAATGTGAAATCACTCAGCTGGTGTCGCTTTTAGGAATAGTATTGATTTTTATATGTATAATGTATTTGCTGCACTTCCAGTGCTGTGTATTCATGGTTTACCTAGGGAATAATTGAGTGTATTTTAAAAACCAATTGCATTTTATTTTTGAAATCTGTGACAAAATAGATGGCTTTTGTTTACCTTTCAGTAGTGGCTATATGATACAACAGTGCTAATATGACAATAAGTTTGCATGCAATATACAGTACACTCTAGTAATATACATTATAGTTAATGTATGTGATGCCATACGCTGTCTACAACCTCAGTGGTAGCAGTTCTCCACATATCACCGAATGGAATGACTAAATCATATGGAAAGGTGTTTTTTTATACATTAGCAAAAGTGAAAGGAGGGAGGAAGGTATTTTAAACTGGCAAATCTAGTTTGTTGAAAGTTGCATGTGGCGTGCATGTGCGCATGCGTGCATGTGCGCATGCATGCATGTGCGCATGCATGCATGTGTGTCTTATGTCTGTATGGTACCTCACCTTGGTATGCACCCTATTCCTAGCTTTACTATATTTCATCCTGTAATTTTAGCCTCAGGGACATCTAATACATCTGTCCTCTGAGGCCAGCTGCATTCATGTGCACATGCTAACACAGAGATGTGCACACATACACATAATTAAAAATAAATCTCGATGCAGAATTCCCTTCAAATAAGAACTACTTCAAGTATATTTAAGTTGTTTAGTGTTACCTGTTCTAGAAGGATGGTTCCTAGAGTGTTGGGCGAGAGCAGGTGCCTGAGTTCAGTAGTAGTTAGCCAGGTCTGCATTGTCCTGTGGGAGTTTTAATACTGGATATAACTTTAAAACTGCTTTACCCTGTGCTGTCGGCCAGAGTGATCCCAAAAGGTTCATCATAGTGACCAAAGGCTAGCCCAGTGTCTGTTCCTGTTTTGCCAGGTGCTCTTAGGCACAACCCTCAGAGTGGTCCAAAGTTGGCGCTTTCGTCCAGATAGTCACCTCCAGCCACTGGATCCAGGAAATCGCTTGATTGATGCCAGTCTGCAAAGATTTCTCAGGGGCCATGTCATTATCGTAACACTAAGCGCATGGGCGTGTGGCTTCAAGTGACATAGAAAATCATCCACACAAATTTGTCATAATCCCTTTCACCATGCTGATGGTACACAGATGCGTTGGACAAGTAGCCTGATTTTAAACTAGAATATGAATTAATTGCAAGAACGTGGCAGTATGATGTATGTTTATGATTTAAAAAGCTTTAATAAATTAAATTCAAACTGTTTAGATAGCATAAGCTGTGCTTTAAAAAAAATATTAAGGAGAGAACATTTTCAAATACAGAACGTGTTCCTTGTATCTTGTTGAAATATCTTACTAATTCTCATAGCCAGCCTGTCAGCGGCTGCCATGCTGTTCTTCTGTCTTCGTTCATGGAGACCGTCTTCACTTGTCCTTCTGCTCCTCAGGCTGAGCTACAACAAGAACGGCAAGAGCACGAACAGACACTAGCCACCATGAAGGAAGAAGAGAAGCTGAGGGCGGACAGAATGGCCCATGACCTGGAGATCAAGTGGACTGAAAATCTTAGGTACGCAGTGCAGTCTCATTGTGGGGAGCGTTCTTGTGGGAACCTCCTAAAAAGATGGGCTAGCAGTGTTGTAAGTTAATTTTTCTCATGATTAAATGCAGAGAATTTAGAGTTCTTTTTTCCCCTGGCTTGAATTCAGATTCACTTTTTAAACTTAATTTTTTCTTTAATACAAAAAAGCAGAGAAGTAGCGTGAAATTAGAAGACTGGTTCGTTCTCATGCCTAAGTCTGCCCGTGGTAAAGTAGGGAGTGCTCTCGGTCAAGCGACCAGTTTCCTGTCAGTTGGCCCAGTGGCGCTCAGACTCACAGACCTGAGGATTAAATGGGCTTTTAGGAACCCCGTGAACCCCATAAAGGTCATCCCCTGAGGGAAACAACTCTCTTTACCAAGCAGATGCCTGTGATTTGTTATAGACAAGAGTGCTCCAAACTTCGCCAGGAGTTGAAGCTTCAACATGAAGAAGATAAGAAGTGTGCGATGTCTCAACTGTTGCAGCTGAAAGAGAGAGAGAAGAATGCGGCCCGGGATTCGTGGCAGAAGAAGGTGGAAGACCTCCTAAACCAGGTAGATAAGTCTGCTCCCGCAGTCGGCCATTCCTGTCCTTGGCCACTCTCCAGCTGGAGAAACACACGCCCTGCATGGTACCTCATTGTGTTTTGTTTTCCACAAGACACACTTAAAACATTCTAAATGTCTTAAGACCAGAAACATAGTCATACGAAACAGTACGCTAAGTAAATCAGTTGTGTATTCGATCCCAAATTCTGAGAAGGATTTGCAACTTTAACCTTTGATTCTTGAGCACAGCACATAGGCTTTGAATGGAAAAGTCAGCTGGTTTTTGAAAATGTAAAATCATCTGGTTTCTAACCCTTAGATGCCCTCTGGGCGGCAGAAGATGTTCAGTAGCAGTGTCCTGATTTTCTAAAACCGTTTGCCCAAGGGAGCAGTGTGTATCTGTTTCTCTTGTGGGTTTATGCCTTAAGTACTGAGACAGTACGGCGTAAACAAAATGTGGTAGTGCGTCTAGATCTGTATTATTTCCAGGACACTTACAACCGTCATTAAAATAATTTACACATTTCACTTACTTATTCAAACTTCATGGGCTTTCTGCACTCTCCTGGTTAAACCAGTAATTAACTAGATCCACCCATAGGCAGCACCAAGCAAGGTGATCCTGGTAGACTAGTGATTAAATAGACTGACTGTGTGCATCAGCAAGCAAGGGAAGATCCTGGTAGACTAGTGATTAAATAGACTGACTGTGTGCATCAGCAAACAAGGACAGAACTAAGGCATGGAGCAATTCCTAGGTTAGAGCTGAAAAACCTACAGATATCTTAGTCTTTTCTTTCTGTTTATGATTGTGAAGAATTTCAAAATAGAACTCAAAGTAGACTTCCTTTAAGCTAATTTTTACGTATGTAGAAACATGTATTGCCATTTCAGGAATGCTTGAGGCCTGCCTGTTTGTCTCTGGTTTCCATAATATATAATGGGGCTCTGAAAAAGAACAATGTATGCATGTGTGCATGTTCACGCACGTATGTGTGCATGTGTGTGCATGCATGTGTGCATGCGTGTGTGTGTGTGTGTGTGTGTGTGTGCAATCATTTGAAGCCTTTGGAACAAGAACAAGTAAACAACCTTGCAGAGGTTGGCACCACATTCGCACAGCTTACCAGTGGCCTTCTGTAGACCGATTTCAGATTCTTATTTGGGGACCTAAAGTGGACTTTTCCTTCTTTCACATTCTGCACCTAGCACAGGATAGCCCATTCAATTATGGATTAATATAGAAACCATCCCTAAAATCTCTGTGGTATTTTTTCAGCCAGGAAGTGTTGAACACAGACGTTTTAGGAACTGAGTTTGCACTGTAAAGAAATGTCACCGCTTTCCCCATTGTTTTTCCCTAAGTTTATTCTATTCTCTTTTTATTGTTCATGTGTGCGCTCCCATGTACACTGTGCATGTGTGGAGCTCAGAGGGCAGCTCGCAGGCCTCAGCTCTCTCCTTCCACCATGTCGATTCCAGGGATTGAACCCAGGATCAGACTTGGGGGCTGACACCATCTTTCCGGTTCTGTTCTTGTTTTTCTTGTCATCGCTCTTGCATTAAGCTGTCAGAGGTCCTCCTTGCTCTATTTTTTCTCTCCCCTCCTTCCTTTTTTTCTTCCTTACTTTTCTTCTTTGTTTCTCTTCAGTGTTTAGTCTTATTTTAATATTTCACTTACCCTACTTTATATCCCATGAACATATCTTATTTTAGTCCCTGTTGTTGTTGATGGTGGTGGTGGTGGTGGTGGTGATGCTACAGCGTCCCAGTATGTTGCCCAGGTTGATCTTGAACTCTGAGCTCAAGCTCTCTTTCTCCCTCAGACTCCCAAGTATTCAGACCTATGGTTGTGTGGCCAGTTTAAAGTGTTGGCCAGCACAGACTGTACTTTCTGGAATAGTGTACACATCACAATTTACAAACAAAGCAACTAGGTTCTAATTCAGCTGTAATATCCAGAAAGTTATAAAGAAAACACTTGACAATATTTTCTGTTTTTAATGCTAAAATTCTATCATTCATATATATATATATATATATATATATATATATATATCCATCTTAAGGTGGATTTTATTGTGGTTCATTTATCTATCTCCACTCAGAATATTAGCTGGGAAGTTAATAAAACTGATCCAACATAATTATAAGATGATAGGTTTATTGACTCACAGTGTTAAGGATTCCAACCCATACTTGTGCGGCCTCTGGTGTGGTTCCAGGATGTCAGTGGCTGAAAGCATGGTCCTACAGAAGACTTCAGGGACAGGAAGCAGGAAGGAAATGGGGAGGAGTTGGGGTCCCACAGTCTCCCCTTCAAGCACTTGTCCCCAGGGATGTAAAGCTATGTATGAGGCACATCTGTCAGAAGCTTTGCCACCTCCCAGTAGCAGCCCCCTAAGAGCCAAGTCTATCACATGGTTTTCAGAAGACATTTCCCATCTAAACCATTGCACGAGGTAAGTTCTATGTATCCCACATGCAAGGACGGGAAAAGAATAAAACAGACATTCCGTTTCCAGATGTGAGAAACAGGCAAGGAAGGAGACACCGTGAGATCTGAAGGCTTGCAAAGCACCTCCTTATCCCTCTGCCCTTCAAGTGCAGCTGCAGCTGAGTCCCAGCTTCCAGAGACAGCGAGACGCTGAGCTGGCCCTAAAACTTAGGAACTTCACCACCCCCACCCCCAGCTTTAGATGGAGTTGTTCTGGCTTGCTAACAGTGAGGCACAGGGTCACTGTACCACGAAGACAGATGATTCACTTTCAGGGACATTCTTCCCCTCTCCTCCTCCTCCTCCTCCTCCTCCTCCTCCTCCTCCTCCCTCCTCCTCCTCCTCCTCCCTCTTCTTCCTCCTCCTTCTTCCTCCTCCTCCTCCTCTTCCTTTTCCTCCTCCTCCTCTTCCTTTTCCTCCTCCTCCTCTTCCTTTTCCTCCTCCTCCCCCTCCTCCTCTTCCTCTTTCTCTTCCTTTTCCTTCTCCTCCTCTTCTTCCTCTTCCTCCTCCTCTTCCTTTCCTCCTCTTCCTTTCCTCCTCTTCCTTTTCTTCTTCCTTTTCTCCTCCTCCTCTTCTCCTCCTCCTTCTCCTTTTTCTCCTCTTATCCTTCTCCTTCTTCCTCTTCTCTTTCTTCCTCTTCCTCCTTTTCCTTTTCCTCCTCCTCTTCTTCCTCCTCCCTCCTCTTCCTTCTTCCTTCTCTTCCTCCTCCTCCTCCTTCTCCCTCCCCCTCTTCTTTTTGTTTTGTTTTATTTTCTTTGAGACAGGGTCACTATATAACTCTGGCTGCCCCAGAACTCTCTGTGTAGACCAGGCTAGCCTCAAATTCACAGAGATAAATATGCCTAACCGTGCTAGAATTAAATGCATGCCGCCATGCCCAGAGCCTTCCCTCTTCCTAAACAATGGTGCCCAGCTACTGCTGTAAGGATTCCTCAGCCCATGTTTGATGGTCAAGCTGATGTATTAAGCGGCCCTCGGGTATATTTTGGTATTGTCTTAAAAACCTGCTTTCTTATGTTTATACTATGGCTAGACTTGGGATTTTAAAAACTTGATATTCTAATTAGTTCTTATTTAACAATTGTATCTTTTAAGTTGTTTGTCTCTTTAAAACATTTTTTCTTTTTAGATTTTTTAAAATATGTATGTTTCGCTCAAATGTATGTCTGTGCAGCACATACATGCCTGGTGCTCGTAGAAGTAATAAGAGGGTATCAGATCCTCCTTAAAATGGAATTATGGGTAGGTGTGAGCAGACATGTGGATGCTGGGAATCAAACCCAGGTCGTCTATAAGAAAACCAAGTGTTCTTAACCACTGAGCCATCTGTACACCTCCGTTTCGCTCCTCCCATTCTACTGTGAGAGCCAACTCAGACCTTCAAAAATACTTGGGAGCCACTTAGCTCAATATCTAATTCCTTTTCTAAAATTCTATTTTCCGTAAGACTCGAGTACAGATATAACTGTCAGCAAAGGTCATGGCTTCTTTGTGGAAGGAGTGGCCATCATTCCTGTTTTCAGTGCTGGGACCTTTTCTACCTGAGACCTGCTCTGGGTGGCCTTACTGTCCATATTTCTATCAACCTTTTATTTCCCCAGCATTCCCTTAGTGTTTCCTAAAATGACTGACAGCTCTCTGCACCTGTCCACTTTTCTTTCTGAAAAGGCCCATCTATAGTAACCCAGGCTTGCCCAGTGCACAGCTCCATTCCAGCCTTGTCCTTACCACTTCCGGGATTCTGAATTCGAGCAGCTCCCTCACTCCTTGGGACCAGTAGTCCTGTCTTAGCATGGGCTGTACTGGTGGCCACAGATGAACATAAACGTTTCCCATGGCTCTGTGCTCTCACATAGTGGAAGGCGTTGAGGAAGCTCTGCATGGGTATTTTTATAAGGACAGTACCCAGTAATGAAAGTGTTGTCCCCATAACCTAACCCCTGCCCGAGGACTCACTTTCTAATGTCATCCCACTCAGTGGTGGGATGTCAACAGAGGAGTTGGTGAGCTGGGCTCCCAAACATCCAGTCCATAGCTTTTGAGGATCCCAGCATGCCTTGCGTTGTTCTGTATATAAGTGACCTGCAATGTCAAATCCACATGCGTGATATTTTCCACCATCCAGCTGTAGTAAACCATGTCCTAGAATATCTTAGTCATCCACCTTTTAAAAGTATGTTAATCGTTTTATGTGTATGAATATTTTTGCTTTGCATGTTTGTGTGTATACCCCATACGTGTGCTTGTGGGTGAGCATCAGATCCTCTGAACTTGGAATTACAGATGGTTGTAAACTACCATGTGAGTTTGGGGACTTGAACCTGGGTCCTCTGCAAAAGTAGCAAGGTGCTTTTAACTTCTGAGCTAGCTCCCTAGCCCCCTATCCAACCTCGTGACATTGGAGAACAACATTAGGGTCTCTAGAGTTCATGCTAGAAAAGAGAATTTAAAAGATATAAAATCACGTTGTTTTTTTTTTTTCGCTATAGTCCTGATTTCCAAGGATTATCTCGAGACAGTGGTAGTATAAAAAGGTCAAGGCAGTTTTGTGATTCTCACCTGCTCTTTGGGGAAACCTGTGCCCTACAGCCCTTCTTATGCAACACCGAGCAGTGAGGTTGCGGCTGTCTGAAGGACTTCAGAACAGCAATAGCCCATCTGTGCCTTTTGGTAACCGTCATATTTTACACTGGACTCAGGTCACATGGTCTAACCTGACGTATCCTGCACAGGTAAGTCAACAGACCCACAGACCCATCAGATGATTTTAGGATCGTCCAGTCCTATTAATATCCTAATTAAGACATAAGATCATTTATACCGTGTCTTGAATTTCTCCTCAGAACTGTTGTTGTGCGCATGCGATAATTAGTGTTCTGTGTTTCCCACTCCATTTTACTCCTCCTCTCTCTGGCTCAGTCAGTCTCTGAATGTCCCCTTTCTTCTGTGATCTCTCCTCATAGCGGCACTCTCTGGGTGAAGCTTTGCATAAGTCCATCAACAATGTAAGTGAGCGCACTTACAGTTTGTGCACAAGGCATGTTGCCCTTCTCGTTTTGCCTAACAACACTGCTTTGAAGCCTTAACTTACACAAAGCTAGACGCTGGCACACCGTGTAAGATTTCTTCTGCACACGGGTACTAAAAATATCTAACCTTCAACCGTTCGTTTATGTGTGTGTGCACACATCTACCATACTGTCTTGTTACGTGTATTCCATGATGAAGCTAAGCTACATTTTTCTTCTTATATTTAAAATTCATCATTTTACCATTAACCTTGAAAGCATAGTAATGTCCCTGAAAAATATTAACTAGTTGATTACCAGAAAATGGGAAATGTGTTTTCTTCAGTTAAAAATTTATTTTAAAAGAACATATAAATCGCTTCTCGGCCTTTTGGCTAAGATCAAGTGTAAAAGAACATATAAATAAACTTTACTTAAAAGGAATGAGTATTTGGGAAAGTTCATGGAATTTGAATATAAATTAAATATATTTTATATTTTAATGTCATAAGTTTTAATACATCTCTTTCCTATTAATTATGGCAAAAGAATTATGTTGGGCTTTTATGTAGACACACGTGCAGTAATTCAGCTTCAGAATTATCATTCATGTGTTTTTCTTTATCTTTGAAGAAAAATAGATTTATCTGCATATCAAGTTCCATAAATACCTTGTTCCTCTTTGTGAAATTACAGAGCTGAATGTCTCTGAATGTGTTCCTTGGCTCCTTGGTACCTCAGGGCAGAAGTCAGTCCGTTTCTTCTAGAAAAGGCCTCTGGCGATGTGAGCCTTTTCTCAGGGAGTAGAGGATGAAAATATTAAAGGTGGCCACTGCCTTGGCTGCTGTCCTGTGAAACATTCACTCAGTGGAGTGTCAGGCAGAGGATCAGCTATGTTCCTGTGTAACTACTTATAAGCAGAATGTAGCCTGCCCACGCTTTCCCAGTCAGATCAAAGTTTGAGTCTAGATATGTCCTGTGAAACCTTAATATTTTCATTTCCTACTACCTGAGCAAAGTCAACTCTCCTATCAAATAAGTAAATTAAAAAGTCAATATGATTAGCTTAATTTTCTTAATAGACGGCAGATATATTTATCTTAATTTTGATGAACAAGAAATGCTACATTTAAACATTCTTGTTAACATTAAAATCAAATAGCGTAGAGAAATAATTTTGACTTGATCATTTCAGTTTTTAGCTTATACAGAAAAATTTTTGATGTATTTGTTGATTGGGATAAGAACTCAAATTGAATGTGATTGTTGCCAAAATGAATTACATTGTATCTCAGAACATTTTGATGACATAACTTTTCCCCTTAGCGGTTAAAGGTATACTAGTTAAGTAAAAACTAGATCATCGACTTTCTAAAAGTACATTATTTCAAATGTCTATTTGTACCTGATGGGAACATCTTTATACATTCCCTAAGAAAAAAATTGCATTAAATATTATTAAATGATCCTTATTTATTTAACCCCCTGATGCGACATCATAGTTGTCCTTGGTCACCTTCCACCCTCATCTTGCATAGCCAACATGAATTGTTACCTTGCAGCACTGGGAAGGCAGGTGTTCCTCACCCACCATACTTGACCCAGCTTCCCACGTGAAAGTTCACACTTAGCTAGAGGTGGCTTCTCATAGGCCATCCTTAAAAACATCATGCAATAGCTAAAACATCTCTTCTTGCAGATGCTTCCCAGTCTGTTTTATTAAGATTGAGAAGATAACAGGGAACATAACTTATGCTCCTCTGGGAAAATTAAGAATTAAGAATTAGTGTAGAATCTTCCAAGAAGACCTTTCCTAGAATTGCCAAACAGAGTTTTCAGAGTGGCCATAATATTATGATCTGAAACATACTCTTCTTTTTAACATTATGTTTTTAACTGAAATATGATTTTATCGCTTTCCTTCTCCCTGGAGTCTTTAATAATAACAAATTAATATTCTTTAAAAAAAGTATTAAATGTGTCAGCACCAGTAATCTATAATTGTTCATGAAAATGTATGTAAGCCACTGACATCCTGATAAATTCTTCTTGTTGTTCTCGTTTAACCCTAATTCAGCAACTTCATCCTTTTTACAATTAAGCTGATGTGACTTCCAGTAGTCCTAGTTATGTGCTGGTGTTAAAAGAGAGGCCCATGTTTTAATCCCAGCAGAATCTGAACTGTGCTGACATTGAAGAAATGGAGAAAAGCAAGAACCAGGGACTGCCGTGGGAAGTTCCATTGCAAGCTCTAGGGAGGTCCTCTGCGCCTGTAATCAGAGCACTCAGGAGCAGAGGCGGAAGGATCAGGAGTGTGCGACAGCACCCTAGGATACAGGAAAACAACAATTTTAAAAATAGAAAAAAAAAACCCAGAAAATTCAGTATATGGTGGCCTATACCTACAAGTCCAGCCTAGGTAATATCAGACCCTGGCTCATAAACTACAGGAAAACAAAGCAAGAAAGAAAAAATGAGTCATGTATCTGAATACTGTGTATTTCTTATAAATGCCATTTTGGAGGGGAGGGAAAAAAAATAAAAGCATAAACTCCCTGTTCTCTCTAAAGGGAGAAAAATCACTTAACATCATCAAGTAAAGCCCAGGGTGCCTTCATCTGAGGAGACCACCCAAAGTGGGCTCTGAGTTCTCCTTCATCAACGCCTCAGGTCAGTCAGCGCACCTTCATGATCCCATACCACAGGTCATACCTCAGGTCAGTCAGCGCACCTTCATGGTCTCATACCACAGGTCATACCTCAGGTCAGTCAGGGCACCTTCATGATCTCATACCACAGGTCATACCTCAGGTCAGTCAGCACACCTTCATGATCTCATACCACAGGTCATACCTCAGGTCAGTCAGCGCACCTTCATGATCCCATACCACAGGTCATACCTCAGGTCAGTCAGTGCACCTTCATGGTCTCATACCACACAGGTCATACCTCAGGTCAGTCAGCGCACCTCCATGATCTCATACCACAGGTCATACCTCAGGTCAGTCAGGGCACCTTCATGGTCTCATACCACAGGTCATACCTCAGGTCAGTCAGGGCACCTTCATGGTCTCATACCACAGGTCATACCTCAGGTCAGTCAGGGCACCTTCATGGTCTCATACCACAGGTCATACCTCAGGTCAGTCAGGGCACCTCACGTCAGTCAGGGCACCTTCTTGGTCTCACACCATACAGGTCATACCTCAGGTCAGTCAGGGCACCTTCATGGTCTCATACCACACAGGTCATACCTCAGGTCAGTCAGGGCACCTTCATGGTCTCATACCACAGGTCATACCTCAGGTCAGTCAGGGCACCTTCATGGTCTCATACCACACAGGTCATACCTCAGGTCAGTCAGGGCACCTTCATGGTCTCATACCACAGGTCATACCTCAGGTCAGTCAGCGCACCTTCATGATCTCATATCACAGTGGTGTTTCCCCCCCACACACACACTTGGGATATGCGTTCCCCATCAGTGACTTCAAGCATTAAAGACTGAGGTTTTTTAAAAATGTGCCCAGAGTCCTAGGACATAAATCACCATTTTATTAGATACATCATCTATGTTTGGTGAAAACTATCAGGTTATACTTGGTATACTTCTTTATAAATCAAGCAAAACGAAATATGTTATTCTATCACGACATACTGAACTACATCTCCGGCCTGAGTCTCTCCACCTGATGCACTCCAGAGTGTGTGCTGTATACAATACACACTTACTTCGGTAATTAGAGACAAACTTGTCCATCAGCCTGGACCCAGTTCTAATGTGCAGAACCAGAATCTCAGAGGGTCAGGATACAGCTAGATTCAAGGGTCATTTTCTATCCCTTCGGGATAGATTGTATACTTGTGTGCTCTTTATCTCTGGAAATAAGGCTAAAGAAGGAGGGGATTTTAAAAAAAAAAAAAAAAACCTCAACATCACATTAAAAAGGTTTGTCGTGCCTGGTATCCTGTCACATCTGCCACACATCAGCCACCTTAGATTTGAACTACTGGATTTACGTTTAGAGTTAATAGCACAATCTAAATATATGAGATACTAATAAGCTACTAAACAACTAGATTCGTTCTAGTATTTGTGTTGGACAGCGTCCCCGTGTACATGGTAAAGACCCAGGGCACGTGTGAAGGGCTCCACAGAGAGACAAAGCTTCCTCCTGTGAAATAAATCCCATATTTTAATGTGTTTCTCTCTGACATTTCTACAAAATTCTGTCTTTAACATCATATTTTCTAAAAGAGAGTCAAATTTTCCTTTTCAAACGCGATTGTCAAGTGGTAGAGACCAGAGAATGGCAATTGCTGTCAGCACCGTTTAATTTTTTAAATTGTTTACAAAATATAGAACACATCACTTAACTACACCTACATCGACTGGTAAGAATTTTTAACATAAAGATTAAGCTTTCTGAGATAAAAATTCTCGTGTCTCTTTAAAATAGGGCTGGCAAGATGGCTTAGCAGCTAAGATTACTGGCTGGTTTTTCCAGAGGACCTGTGCTCGATTCCCAGCACCCACAAGGCAGTTCACAACCCCCTGTAACCCTAGTTACAGGAGACGCTTCTGACCTCTTCATCCCTGCATGCATGTGGTGTGCGTAGCCCTCACAAGCAGGCAAACGCCCCATACACATAGAAATAAATAAACGTCTTTACAAAGTCAGTAGACAAACTGTTCAAAATCGATAACACACAAAGACGCAAATACCATGCGGGACTTACTTTGAGTGTGACATACCAACCAGAGCAACTGCCGTTTCCCGTTCACTGTTCAATAAGTAGCTTTGTAATGTGCTCACCTCTCTAACAATGTCATCGGTCAAGGTTATCCAAACATTTAATGCAGACCCCATCCTCGTTATATTTCATTTTGAATTAAAGCTGCTCGATATTATTACGCAGTTTATATCCACATCCGGATGTCTAAATAATTTCTGTAAAACGTTAGCTCATTTCACACTGCCTTAAAACATCGGTTTCTAGCACCCCGCTTGACGCACTACCTGTCCAGTCTAATGGTATGCAAGTGTCCCACAGAATAAAGGCCGGTTTCCTGACCGCCGCCTTGCCAATACGTTTTTGCAGTGCTGCATTGCATGATAAGGCTTTCTGCATACCGTTCATGTTGCTGCATTGAACATGAATCCTTCAGTGTTTGTGCTTCCGATATTAAGGATACTGGATAAGTATATTTGACTACTAACTTGCATGTGTCTGTCTGCACTTAACACCTATTCCTTTCTAGAGTGTGTTTATTCAGATATTAACCATACATTCTAGGTTGGAAAATAACTTTTTGGAGTTCTTTTAAGGTAAAGTATATTAGAGTGCACAGTGCTTAAGCCGGAGAAAGTTTAAACCGCTTATATTTAAATGTATGATATACGTGGCAATTCTTTTTATATTAAAGTTATTTCCTTCCTCGTAAGTTTCACCTTTATTTTGTCTTTTTTTTTTTTTCCGGAGCTGAGTACCGAACCCAGGGCCTTGCGCTTGCTAGGCAAGCACTCTACCACTGAGCTAAATCCCCAACCCCAAGTTTCACCTTTAAATAGTGCCAGTCTAAGTCAGTCTGTAATCAGATGAATAGAATTTGTTGCAGTGTGGTCCAGCTAACACAATGGGAGATGTATGGAGGCAGTGAACGTTTAAAGCACGTATCACAAAGATATAAAATACGTGTAAGGCAGTGGTTGGCTTTTTACTAGCCTAAGCCTTTAGAGCTGTGCTTCTCAGCCTGTGGCTAGTGACCCATTTGGGGGTCACGTATCACATTATGACCCATAACAGTGGCAAAACTACAGTTACGAAGTATGAACAACAATAATCTTATATTTAGGGGGGTCACCATAGCATGAAGAACTGTATTAAAGGGTCACAGCAGGAGGAAGGTTAAGAACAACGGGTTAAGAGGATCAGATCTGGGGTCCTGGGAGCCCGAACAGTTACCAAAGCGAAACTTCATGCCTATTCTCGCTGGATGAATACAGGCCGTGCCAGGGCCTGGAGAGGAGAAGGCTAGTTCAGTTTTAGTTCCAACTAAAGGAACTTACAGTGCCAAGGAAGAGCTTCGAGAATGTCAGTTAGGGTCGCACATGTGACACACGCTGTCCCTGGCTTTCCCATTCTAGCAAGTTAACACCATGGAAACACATGGCCGTCACCGTGAGGTCCATCGTGACGCTGAGACTCTACCTGTACGAGGCCTTTTCTCTTGCAAGCCCCCACTGGTTGGACAGAGGAGGACTCTGTTCATGTTCACTGCAATTACGCTTCATGCCTCGCCCTGTCTTTCTGGGCTTTCCTTAGTAGCCATTTCATCCTGGCGAGCCTTTCATAAAATTCCGAGTACATAAACCGTAATCCTAGTTCACTGCATGGCCTTACCTGTTGCTATGGTTTTTTTTCATCCATAATGTGGTGGCTCACATCCATAATCTCTGAACTCCGATGGATTGCTATAAATCCCAGGCTAGCCCACGCTGGGCTGCAGAGCGAGACCCTGTCTCCTCGGACTTTTAAGGAGTTGAATTACCTGGAGTCAAAGACCTGTGGTTCCTCCTTTAGCCCCCAAGTCTGTAAAACCTCTGAAACATGCCATTGTATACAAATTAATAATTCATAAAATTTCAACAGTCAAAACGGCTTCTTTGGAAATAGACAATGAGAGATGAGCATCTATGCCAGTTGTGTCCTTCCTCACCAGAGCTTGGCTCTTTCCATGACGGCATGTGCTGACTCTCTTATTAACTTTGTGCCCAACCCTTCCTGTAGCTAATATTTCAGCCAAGCTCACGCCACAGACTTATCCCTGCTGTTTTTAGCTTTCTTTGTTTGCTAGGGAGTAGCTCGTCCCTCTTGCCGTCCTTTGAATCCCTGGTGAGGCCTTGGTCTTGCTTTCTCAGGAGCTTTCTTTGTAAAACATGCTGCGTAGCCCGTTCCTGCCACCAATCCATCAAAGAAAAGTTGTTGCCAATAAACTGAAAGGGCTCCTGCTCACTGTAGAGGACCCTTTTCTGTCAGCTTTGGAGGCCACAGACACGGTTTTACTTTGGTAGGAGTGGATGGTGTCTGAGGTTCTTTCCAAGGCATATTTCATTTTTTATCTGGACTTTAAGTTCCTCTTCTCTTCAGACTTCTAGAGTAAGACTGACTTGCACCATTTCAGGTTAGACTAACCTGTGGATGTAAGCAGAAATAGGTAAAATTGAACAGTATTTATAAGTACATAATACACACACCACTTATGCTCACATGCTTTTTGTGCTTTGAAAAGACTTCATTTGAGTTAAAACAGCCAGAGGTGATGCCTGACATACTAAGGCTGATAGTTTGGGCTCTCACTTCCCAGTTTGTCCCCTTCTTCCAGAGGCCCTAGGTTTGGCACGCAGCATTCATGCCTGGTAGCTTTAGCTGCCTAGAATCTCAGCTCCAGGCGATAGGATATGATGGCCTCTTCTGGCTTCTGTGGGCACAATCACAAGTGTGTCTATATATGCATACACAAACACAGTCACACATCAAATAGATAGTAAGAACCTGACATCTCTCAAGAGAACAGGCCTTCCGTCCTTACATAATCGTGACTAACAGTTATTGTGTGGTTTCTTATATGCCAGAAGCTGCCCTGAGTGCAGGCCTATGGTATGGAATGCCCCAGCCACACACAGTGGTGAGGTACAGACACTAGTATAGGAAGCGGCCTTCAGCCGGAACTCACAGTCCTAATAATCGCACTTATGGCCTCACAGAGAAGCCATTTAAGCTTTAGTTAATCTCCTCAGAGCAGTTTACCTTACAGTGGTGTTAGTTGCCTCCTGTTCGTGTTCTCGTTATAAACAGTATATGTATTGCATATCATTGCAGCATAATATATATGTGCATAATTGTATAAGCATGATAATTAGAACATTTTCAAGATAATTTCTGAAGACAGACTTAAACTGGTGATAACTCGAGATCAGACTTTTGGGCTGCTGAAGACGGCTCAACTTAGAAAGTGCTTCAGTCAAGCCTGCCGACCTGAGTTCAGTTCCTGTAGCACACATAAAGGGAGAGGGAGAGGGCCGACTCCATGCTGCTTCCCTTTGACCTACACACGCACACACCACACACCACACACCACACGCACACACCACACACCACACACCACACGCACACACCACACACACACCACACCACATACCACACACACCATACCACACACCACCACACACCACATGCACACACACCACACACATACCACACACCACACATATACTACACACACCACACACATACCACACACCACACGCACACACGCACACCCAGTAGCAGACGCATCTTCGAGTTGGGTTTTTCCTTGTAGAACATTTTGCCCCGTTGCCCTGCTCTTCCCCTTGGGCCAGCGGTGCGTGAAGCACGCCTTGCGTTTAGTCTCTGTTGTATGTGTCTCTGGTGTAGATCTCCCTGCTCAAGCAGAACCTGGAGCTGCAGCTTTGCCAGTCGCAGACGTCTCTGCAGCAGCTGCAGGCGCAGTTCACACAAGAGCGCCAGCGGCTCACACAGGAGCTGGAGGAGCTGGAGGAGCAGCATCAGCAGAGGCACAAGTCCCTCAAAGAAGCACACGTCCTCGCGTTCCAGACCATGGAGGAAGAGAAGGAGAAGGAGCAGAGGGTAAGGTTCCTGGGAAATGTGTTCGAAGACCGTCCAGATTGATGATAGTTAGCCTTAGAGTCCATTTTTAACAGTCTGTGTTCCACATGCAGCACAATGGCAGCCTAACATTTGAAAATGAAATAGGAGCCCCCATCCTCTCTGTCTCTGTCTTTCTTTTTTTTTTTTTTTTTGTTCTTTTTTTCGGAGCTGGGGACCGAACCCAGGGCCTTGCGCTTCCTAGGCAAGCGCTCTAACCACTGAGCTAAATCCCCAACCCCTGTCTCTGTCTTTCTTTAAAACATTATACATTTTTTTATTAAGCTGTTCTCCAGGGTGTGGCCTCCTGTAGGGTGTCACAGTGCTTAAACACACACACACTAATTGCACATAGCAGCAGATAACATTAGAATAGAGCTAACATTCTGTGCGTCTGTCATAATGCCAAGCTGAGCACATCTTTGGCTCCTTAGCAGGTAACAGCTGTCACTGTCCTATTCATAGTTTATTATTGTTGTAATAATTTCATCCAAAATTTTCGAGACAGAGACTCGTGTGCCCAGGCCAGCCTTGAACTCACTCTGTAGTCCAGGTTCCATTTGAACCCCTGATCCTCTTTCCTCAGTGTTTGGATTACAGATGTGTGTCACCACACTCAGATTTTTATCAAATTCTAAATTTGTTTTTTCTCTGAGCCCACAAAAAAGAAGGAGGAGGAGGAGGAGGAGAAATGGGCCCCAGTTATGATTGTTTTAATCTTGTATTTTTCCCTTAAATTCTTTTTTCTCTACATACAAGGAATATTCATGATGTAATAAATTAGATATATTTTAAAATATCATTTCCTTATACTATGATCCCAAAGCTAATATGAAAAATTATAACTGTTATACCTTAAAAGGGATTTAAACCAAGTGAATATCTTACTGTATCATTATCATAGTCTTCAGTTTTTACTTTGTGTGTGTGTGTGCATGTGTGTGTGTGTGAGAGAGAGAGAGAGAGAAAGAGAGAGAGAGAGAGAGAGAGAGAGAGAGAGAGAGAGAGAGAGCGCACATAAGTACTTGCGCATGTGTATGTAGAGACCAGATGTTAATACCGGTTTCTTCCTCTCCTGCTCCCTTGGTTTGCTTGGTTTTGTTTTAATGAGATATGCAGTGCCCCTCACTGAGCCCGAAGCTCACTGACGACTGATCTGGTCTGTGAGTTCCAGGGTTCTTCCTGCTCCCTCCTCCCAGTGCTGTGATCACAGGTCTGCCTTCTTCCTGCCCCCTCCTCCTCCCAGTGCTGTGATCACAGGTCTGCCTTCTTCCTGCCCCCTCCTCCTCCCAGTGCTGTGATCACAGGTCTGCCTTCTTCCTGCCTCCTCCTCCCAGTGCTGTGATCACAGGTCTGCCTTCTTCCTGCCCCCTCCTCCCAGTGCTGTGATCACAGGTCTGCCTTCTTCCTGCCCCCTCCTCCCAGTGCTGTGATCACAGGTCTGCCTGTCTGTCACAGGGATGCTGGTGATCTAAGTGCAGGCCCTGGGCTAAAGAGATGGCTCAGTGGGTAAAACGTTTGCCACTCCACTCTAAGGACCAGAGTTCACATCCTTGGTACCCATGTACAGCCATGCACAAGAGTTTGCATCTATAATCCCAGTGTCCGTATGGTGGGATAGAAGGTGGGGACAGGAGATAGCCCAGAAGCTCACAGGCTAGCTAGTCTGCTGTGGCAAAACAAGTAACTGCGAAGATGGATGGCGAAGACCGACATCGTATGCTGTCTAAGTACCCCCCGCAACACACATGGAGAACACGCCGTGTACATCCGCAATATACACATGCTTATATATGAGCACATACTCACAAATAAATAAATCAACAAGCCCAGGTCCTTGGGCTTGTACAGCAAGACTTAGGCTCACTGAACCGTTTCCCACATCCCATTTTATTATAGTCTATGCTAGAATCTCCATATCTCCAGATAGCGATTGCCTTGCTTAATTTTTCTCCAGAGTGGGGTATTTGCATTTCACAGGAAATGCTATGGGAGATTTGACTGCAGTGATGTTTCAGAAGCCCTCACTGTGCTCAGGCAAATCTAACTAAGGAGTAGGCTCTGTGCTCTTTCTCAGTCACACCCTCCTCTCCTGTCTGTGTGCACAGGATTTTTTTTTCCCTTAGTTTTCAGTAACTTGTATTCTTAACAACTTTAGAAAATGATTTCATTTGAAAACAGCCTGAAGCTAAAAGTCTGTATTGTCTGTATTCCGATTTCAACAAAATGTGTCGAGCCAAAGGGATTTCATAATTAATTGTTTTCTACGGAATTGACGCGCTGAATTCGCTCTCCATCACGTCACTTTATATCTTGATTTTTATGAGAATGAACTGACTGTGGCAGCTAACACTTCTGACCTCCAGCCTCGGAAACTGTCTTGTACTCCGTTTGCTGTATTCGCGCATAGTAATGTAATGGCTCTCCCTGTAGGCTCTGGAGACTCACCTGCAGCAGAAACATTCCGCCGAGCTGCAGTCACTGAAAGATGCACACCGAGAGTCCATGGAGGGCTTCCGCGTGGAGATGGAGCAGGAACTTCAGACGCTCCGGTTCGAATTAGAAGATGAAGGAAAAGCTATGCTTGGTATTGTGGACAGGATCAGACTCCTGCCGTACTTATTTGTATGTTCCTCCATTGTGAATGTCAAAGTGTCACGTTGTCTGTTTAAAGCTTAGAACATTAAGATGATGGTCTAAGCGAGCCACGGGCTTTACTCGACGCTACTGTGTGAGGGGGCAGGCAAAGTTCACTAGAGTGCGTCAGAGGATGCCCGTAAATGCTTGTCTGTCTTCATGGAACTAAATGGAGGCAGGACACTTAGGGAGCCCAGAAATTAGCCACGGGCCAGCAGCCCCCAAACCCAGTTCATACACCTATGCGTGCACCCCACAGTGCATCCCCACCTCTTCCCTCACACATGTGCCCACACCCATGTACCCATGCCGTCACACACATATCCACGCACACGCTCACAAGGGCACCCCGAGTTGCCGTTTTGCAGTCTACAACCATTGTACGAATGACTCATTTCCCTCGCATCCCAGGATTGGACATTGTGACCGTACGTCAGGTGTACTGATAGGAGTGTCATAACATCTCATCACAGTTCTACCCTACATTTCCTTAGTGGATAGGGACGTTGGTATTTTCCTGTTCTCATCAGCCTCACATCTTCCTTTTGGGAATCTTCATTGTTGATGCTGGGTTCCAGACACCAGTCTTGTTTCAGCATCCGTTGGGTCTGGTTACCCTATTGCTCCCAGGAGAATACTCTTCCTGAGTTCACCACCGCCTTGAGCTCTCATCTCATCTGGCAGCTTGGCCTTTTGGGTTTTCCTGCTCTTGGGCTCCATGTTACTATGTTCTCTCACTGTAATGATGTTTTTTATCTGTACCCTTTACGTTCCTGGGCCAGACCTGGTTCGTGTGTATCCATTGCACACTTTTTTTCTTGTAGTTCAGTTTTTCTTTTGCCTTTTCCTTTTTCTACCACCACAGATGTAGTTGTCGCCTCTGTGCTGGGGACTTCGAATGCGTGTTTCTGGATCAAGCTTCTTGGGTTCTCGTGCATTAAATTAGTGTTTGTTGCTACACGTTGAGACATGATTTTTAACTAAATCTTAAAATAAAATCTTATCATCTCCCCATTGTCCAAAGTCCATGCCTATCCCCACACTTCGTCTCTGATTAGCAGTGTCAACTTACTGAGTTGTCAAAACTGGGGAAATGAGAGCAACCGTTTTCTTTTAGACCACATTCTGCCTGTCAATTCTTCAATCCTTTTTGCGCCGGTTTCCTCTGGTTCAGTCCTTCCGTCATACTTACATCAAGGCCGTATGATTTCTTTGTTTTTTACTTTGATTCCATGTGATTTCGTTTTCTGTTTATATTTGTTTTATGTGCATGAGTGTTTTGCTCATATATGTCTGTGCAGTACATGCATGCTTGGTGCCCTCGGAGGTCATAATAGGATGTCGAATCCCCTAGAATTGGAGTTCCAGACAATTGTGATCTGCCGCCACGTGAGTGCTGGGAATCACGCCTTGGCTCTCTGCAGGAACACGTGCTCTTAACCCCTGAGCCATCTCTCTGGGAATATATATATATTTGAAAGATTGTGATCATAACCTTCCTCCTGACTTGCCTTCTCACAGCCGTCAGAGGAAACTTTGAAATGTTCATACCTTGCACGAGACTTCCTTCTCTAAGTCCATGGTTCCTCATGACAGTATCTGGCAAGTTTCTCTACTAAAGAAGCCCTTAACACCGTGATGGTCTCTATGACCCACCCCAGTCACCGACTCCCAGAAACT